>NC_057806.1:414020131-414043540 GCF_018294505.1 Triticum aestivum
ATGCCCCCTTGAGGCATAGACCGATGTTTTCAGTAGTCAGTCTAGAGGGCATTATAAATTCAAAAAAATTCAAAAACTTGGAAACCTAGTTTTATTTGTGGAAGAGGTCATGTGTGCCAAAATTGAGGTGATTTGGAGGTGGTTGAAAAAATGCCCGCATTCCGGAGGGACCATTTGGTCTTTAACTTAAGCCAGTTTTTGAAAAAAGATGAATTTTTCCACCACCTCCAAATCACCCAAATTTTCTTGTACATGGTGACCCACATGTGTCAAACATGTCTATGAAAGAAAATTTTGAAAACCATTACTTTACAATGCCCCCTTGAGGCATAGACCGATGTTTTCAGCAGTCAGTCTAGAGGGCATTATAAATTCAAAAAAATACAAAACTTGGAAACCTCAGCATTAAATCAGGGTGCGTACAACTCTAGCTTGTTGTTGCCAAAATGCAACATGATGGACTGGCTGCAATGGAAATAATGATGACAAATGCAAAAAATGAAATATGACAAAAAAAGCCCGCCTACTTGCCCGCTTAAAGTTCACAATTCAACGGCCTGCATACGACTAGTAACCCAATCATTTATTGGGCCAGGATGCAGAGGCCCGTCAGATTGTGATAACAGGTAGCAAATAGGCCCCACAGGGCAGGGACGGAGACGGTTAGGCAATTGCTGCCCGCTTTAGAAAGGAACTTGAGAGGGAAAGCTTAGCCCGCTATATAAACCAGTGCTAGCTCCGCTCGCTCAGCGAGGTGGGACTAAACTCCCTGTACCCCTGGGATGTGCTCGACGCGACGCTCGCTTGGGCCTAATTCGGGTGGGCCGTCCCACGCCAGCCTCACCCGCTAGGTCGCTGGATGGACCGTTGGGCCATCTCGTTGTCTGCGCCTGAGGCCTGCATGCATGGGAAGGGCGGCGACGTGGGTTTGCATGCGCGGGTGGCGGACGCGAACTTTATCTATCCGAACTATGTTATGATTTCTACCCGAAAACAAGCTCCCATGCGACGCGCTCCCGTGCGACGCACACCTCTCGCGTGATACGTGATTCCGATGCGACTACGTGCCAAATCTCGGCACGGCATTGCTGATCTTCCGTAACCCTATGTATAACTCATCGTACCCTAGGTGGACTCGATTTAATTCTGCATTGACGAAGCTGTCAAGAATGGGTTGATATCACCCGCTAAGAACATCAATTTTGCCGAATGGACCAAAAAACGCTATGAGAACATACCACAACAGACCGATGGGTACGCATGGCCTCATAAATTATTATTTGCGTACACGAATAAGATTACTGATCTTTAACTAAACATCGCAGGACTTCATGTGCAGTTTGGACACTGCAGTACATGTTGTCATGGAACGGGGATGAAATGACCGATATTTTGAACCAGGTAATTGAATGCCTAATTTAAATTTGTACTTTGTTTAGCTTAAAAGCTATGCTGACGTAAGTGTCGGTTATCCAATATAGGCAAGGATAGATATTTTCAGGTGAAAAATATGTACAACCTTACTGCATTCAAATTGCAATGCGCTTCGTCTCGAATCATATAAGTTCCCCATAACGGTTAGAGCTACATCAAGAATATATCATTTATTTCATAAGTCTCATGATTAGAACTAACACAACACTCTCTCTTATACAGAAGGAGGTGTACGATGCCCAGCAAGCAGTTCTACCTGATGGTTTAGAAGACGACGTACAATTAGTCAACAATCCTGATGGTTCCAACGAACCCGACACATCCAACTCCCAGAAGGATACAGGTGCACCCAACTCTCCCAAAAATGGTGCACCCAACTCCCCCAAAAGGAAGAGAGCATGTGGACGCCCGAGAAAGCTAGTCGATCCCGAGGAAGCAGCAAAAACAAAGAGTCTTAAAGAACTGAAACATAAATTTGACGGCAAGACCATAGCCAACCAAGTGTCTTTGTTACCATCACGCTCACGCAGAGAGCATAAACCAGCACCATCTTTATTGAGCCCATTCAAACACAAATAGGTAGCATCAATTGATCATCAATTCATACATGCTCATGCTCATGCTCTATGAGGGAGTCCTGGATTAGGGGGTGTTCGGATAGCCGAACTATACCTTCAGCCGGACTCCTGGACTATGAAGATACAAGATTGAAGACTCCGTCCCGTGTCCGGAAGGGACTTTCCTTGGCGTGGAAGGCAAGCTTGGCGATACGGATGTTCAGATCTCCTACCATTGTAATCGACTCTATGTAACCCTAACCCTCTCCGGTGTCTATATAAACCGGGAGGTTTTAGTCCGTAGGACAACATACACATCAACAATCATACCATGGGCTAGCTTCTAGGGTTTAGCCTCTCTGATCTCGTGGTAGATCTACTCTTGTACTACCCATATTATCAATATTAATCAAGCAGGACGTAGGGTTTTACCTCCATCGAGAGGGCCCGAACCTGGGTAAAACTTCATGTCCCTTGCCTCATGTTACCATCCGGCCTAGACGCACAGTTCGGGACCCCCTACCCGAGATCCGCCGGTTTTGACACCGACATTTGTGCTTTCATTGAGAGTTCCTCTGTGCCGTCGCCGTCAGGCCCGATGGCTCCTACGATCATCAATGGCGATGTAGTCCAGGGTGAGATCTTCCTCCCCGGACAGATCTTCGTCTTTGGCGGCTTCGCACTGCGGGCCAATTCACTTGGCCATCTAGAGCAGATCAAAAGCTACGCCCCTGGCCGTCAGGTCAGATTCGGAAATTTAAACTACACGGCTGACATCCACGGGGACTTGATCTTCGATGGATTTGAACCACCGCCGAGCGCGCCGCACTGTCACGACGAGCATGATCTAGCTCTGCCGCCGAACAGTGCCCTGGAGGCCGCACCCGCATCGGCTCCGACCCTTAGTTCGGAGCCAACTGCGCCGATCGAGGATGGGCGGTTGGACGCCACCTTGGGGGCTGTGATCCCAACGGCGTTTGAGCCAAACACCAGCCCCGTACTCTGCGAGACTCGTGACTCCACGGAGCCGGATTCTTCTCTAGACTCCGAACCCTCCGCGCCCCTGCCGATCAAATCCGATTGGGCGTCAATCATGGAGTTCACGGCCGCGGACGTCTTTCAGCACTCGCCTTTCGGCGATATCCTGAAGTCACTGAAGTCTCTCTCTTTATCAGGAGAGCCCTGTCCGGACTACGGTCAGCAAGGTTGGGGTACGGACGATGAAGAAATTCAAAACCCACCCACCACCCACTTTGTAGCCACTGTCGACAACTTAACCGACATGCTCGACTTCGACTCCGAAGACATCGACGGTATGGACGCCGATGAAGGAGACAATGAAGAACCAGCGCCTGTTGGGCCCTGGAACGCCACCTCGTCATATGACGTATACACGGTGGACGCACCAAAAGATGACAACGAGGAGCGGAAGGACACACCGAAGGCCTGTTCCCTCGAAAAGCAGTCAAAACGGCGACGCAAGCGCCACCCCAAATCCCGCCTCGACAGAAATAGCGATCACACAGACCCAGCGCTGGATCAGGGCAAACCGCTGCCGGACAACAACAATCCGGATATTCAAACCGAACAAACAAATCCTATCAGGGATAATGGTCCGGACGACATAACGCCGAACAGGCACCCAGAGCATCAGAATACCCGCGAAAGGCTCGTTGCCACCGCAAGAAGCCTTAAAAAGCAGAAGTGAAGGCTCAAGGCCGCGCAAAACAAACTCCAATTCAGATGGAGTAAAATACTTAATACAGCAGCAATGTACGGCGACGATCGCCCCTCAAAGAGCTACCCAAAGCGGAAGCTGCTACCCGAATTCGATGAGGAGGTCTCCAACCCCCCACAACCAAATATCAAAGCAACCACCTAGTTGGATAGACGACCCCTCTATCAACACAGAACGGCATACAATGCCGCTCACAATACAACACGCGACCCACGCGAGGGCTCACACCCAAAGGACGGCGCAACAAGATCCATCTATGGACCACGCAAGCGTGCCCCAGCATACAATGCAACACAACAAGCATCAGAACAACGCGGTACACCCAGTTACAGGGGTGCCGCACACCCCCTATGTTTCACCGATGAGGTGCTGGACCATTAATTTCCAGAGGGATTCAAGCCCGTAAACATAGAGGCATATGATGGGACAATAGACCCTGGGGTTTGGATCGAGGACTATATCCTTCATATCCATATGGCTCGAGGAGATGATCTCCACGCCATCAAATACTTACCCCTCAAGCTCAAAGGGCCAGCTCGTCACTGGCTCAAAGGCCTCCCCGAAAGCTCCATTGGAAGTTGGGAAGAGCTCGAAGACGCCTTTCGGGCAAATTTTCAAGGAACTTATGTCCGACCTCCGGATGCGGATGATTTGAGTCATATAACTCAACAGCCCGGAGAGTCAGCCCGAAAGCTCTGGAACAGGTTTCTCACTAAAAAGAACCAGATTGTCGACTGTCCGGACGCCGAAGCCTTGGCAGCTTTCAAGCATAGCGTCCGTGACGAATGGCTCGCCAGACACCTCGGCCAAAATAAGCCGGGAACGATGGCCGCATTAACAAACCTCATGACCCGCTTTTGCGCGGGCGAGGACAGCTGGCTAACCAGATGCAGCACCAGCGACGCTAGTACATCTGAAGTTAGAGATGGAAACGGGAAATCACGGCGCAACAGCAATAGCAAACGCCGGAATAAAGAAGATAGCACGAAGGGCACTGCAGTAAATGCCGGATTCAAAAGCTCCCGGCCAGGTCAAAAGCCGCCCACTAAAGGCACCAGGGATGAACCGTCCAGCCTCAACAAAATTCTGGACCAGGTATGTCAGATACATAGTACCCCTAGCAAGCCCCCTAATCATACCCACAGAGAATGTTGGGTCTTCAAGCAGTCCGGCAAGCTCAACGCCATACACAAGAGGGAGGATACACCAAGTGAAGATGAGGATGAGCCTTCCAAGCAAGACACGGGGGAATAAAAGAAATTCCCACCAGAAGTCAAAATAGTAAACGTACTACACATGATCAAGGGGAAAAACAATGCGGCACCCCCAGGTAAATATACCCAAGTTCCTGTCACCGCGAAGTCCTGCCAATGGTCATCTCAACCGATCATTTCGACCATCGCGATTACTCAGCAAGTATCCGACACGCAGGATGGGCTGCCTTGGTATTAGACCCAATAATTGGCAGATATCACTTCACACGAGTCTTGATGGACGGCGGCAGCAGCCTAAACCTAATATACCAGGATACAATCCGCGGGATGGGGTTAGACCCAACACAAATTCGCCATAGCAATACTACCTTTAAAGGAGTAACGCCAGGCCCAGGGGCTTGTTGTACGGGCTCCCTCCTACTACAAGTTATATTCGGCCACCCCGATAACTTCCTAGCGAGCATTTAACCTTCCACATCGCTCCGTTTCAAATTGGCTATCAAGCACTGCTCGGGCGCGAAGCTTTCGCTCGCTTTAATGCAATACCACACTACACCTCCCTCACACTCAAGATGCCTGGCCCACGCGGCATCATTTCAGTGCACGGAAATATCATGCGATCTCTGCGCGCCGAAGAGAGTGAGGCTGCCTTGGCAGCCACACACTAAAGGCGCCCGGACTAGCTAAAGCGCCCCATAGATCGTCAAGACCTCAGACACAACCAATCGAGTCCGGCGCCGCTACTTATACCGAATAAATGGTCACACCCCTATTTACAAGGGGCTCAACGCGCGTAGACATGTGGCCATTCCTCCTCATCTTGAATTATGCATAGTTTCTTTAATTATGTTTTTGCACGACAACCTTTTTCACTTAAATTCCTCTCTTTTATAGATGATCATCGTGCCACACCCGTCCAGGATACGGCACAACGGAGACACAGGCGCAGACGTGCAACAGGGACCCGCTCCAAGGATTCTTTTTAGATTAAGACCCTGGGTAAACCTTTTTACTGTCTCTTGTTGATACATATCCACCGTTGAGAAGGATGCCGACGTCTTGGCATGTGGCCACGCCAGACCAACGCACGTACCTGGACATAAGGGGATTCTTACGAAGGCCATTATTTAGGCCCAGTTCATACCACAAAGACCGAATACCTTAGGGAGTGTTCGGCGTCGTGAGTTTGGCCCTATATGCATCAGCTCCGAATCATTGTCTTTGGTCAAATGTTGGGTTTGCCCGGCTCCTGTGTTTTGGTGCCTTACGTTCCGCTTTACCGGCTAAGGTAGCACCAGGAGAACTACTGTGATTGTGCCCTGGTTCATCCGGACGAGCACCTCAGTAGAGAAATCCGAAAACTGACTGTCATGATCTAGCGCGAGACTGGTCAACCACTCGATGACCCATGGGAATGTTAGAATTCCTCCGCCTTAACAAAGGGCCACTTTCCGGCCAGGCGTATACGCACCCCGGGATCGGGAGAGTGCGGAGCCACCAGGGGCTATCTAGTAGCCCCACTGTCAAACTCCTATGGCTAAGTGAAAGTGTTAAAGCATTATAGTCCGGTTGCCTCGCTCGCTCCGCTATCACCTCCTTAATAGGACCAAGATGTTGGGTTAAGTGTGCACGCGTGTTTCTGCGAACACCTCCGCATTATATGCGTGGGGGTTGCAGCCGACGACTGCAATCTTTCAAGTTATACACATGTATACATAAACGGCCGCCCAGGAGGCATCAAATTACTTTCAGGCAAAAGTATAAAAGTAGCCTTATGAAAATTTATAAAAGCATTTCGCTTACAATGAGATTACATGTCACTCAAACATAATATTTTTTGAGCACTGGGTCTCTATCAAACGAGCACCCTCAAGAACTTCCTCAAAGTAGTGCTCGGCAGCCCTTCGACCTATGGCCGAATCCTGCGCTGCAGCAGTGGTAGCATCCATCTCTGCCCAGCATGCTTTAGCACGAGCAAAGGCCATTCGTGCGCCTTCTATGCACGCCGACCTCTTCATCGCATTTATGCGCAGCACCACGTTAAGGAACTGATGCACCAAGCTGAAATAGCTGCTCGGTTTCGACCTTCCCGGCCATAGCTGATCCACAACAGACCTCATGGAGAGTCTGGACAACCTATTTAGTTCGGCCCATTCAGGTAATTGGTCCGTCAATGAAAGCGGACGCTTGGGAGAAAGGAATTGTTTCCAAAACAGCTGGTCTACTTCACGGTCCGTCTGACTCTGGAAGTATTTGGCCGCATCGGCAGCGCTCACCGCCAAATCCATATACACATCCTTCGAACTCCACAGCCGATCCAGAGGGGCATACCGTGGATCTCCGAACTTCCTCTGCAGCATAAAGGATTTCCCGACTACAATATCCCCGGCTTCCCACAGCTCCTCCTTCTTTGCCCTCATAGCAGAGCGGAGGTCTTTTCCCGTTGCAGCAGCCTTCTCAAGGTCCGATGCCTTCGCCTGGTTTTCCTTTTCAAGAGCCCGACAATGGTCGACGGCGGCTTTTAATTCTACGGCCATATTGGCCATCTTATCCCGGCTCTCGCCATGCGCGGCCTTCTCGTCTCGCAACTCTTCGGCCGCCTTCAAAGCAGCCGCATTAGCCAATCTCGCTTGTTCCTTGGCTCGGGCAAGTTCCGCCTGCAAGGCTTCAACAGTGGCAGCTCCATCTGTAGTAATAACATGTTAAATATACTGGCTTCATGCTGCTCTTACTATGCGGCGTTTACCAGATAATAACACCTACCCTGCGCTTCGTCAAGCCTTTTGTTAACAAGCTCGATGTCGGCATCTGCCGCATCCAACTGCCATTTTAAATGGGCAAACTCGCTAGTCCGGCTAGCCACCGGAGCTTCCATCACCTGCTCATAAAAGCAGTATGGTTACTACCTGGGATTATGATCCTCTGATCGTCGTCGTTCCCAATGACAACCAGAGTCTCAGGGGCTACTATCTACATAGGGCACACTTAGCATGTGCAGGACTATCATACATTATTTTACGTACCTCAAAACCTGTTAGTAGACTCATAAAAGCTTTATGCAATCCGCTTTCGGCGGACGAGATTCTCTCCATCACCATATTCATCAGCACACGGTGTCATCTGAGATGGCCGCTCGCCCCACCAACTCCCTCAGAACATCCGACCGTACACTAGACGGTGCCGGACTCGTTTGCCTGCTCTTTTCGGGAGCCGGACACGGGAAGCTTCAGGGGTCGACGGAATTATCTTCTGGCCTCGCTGGACCCGGAGAGGCCCTCCGTGACGACACTTCAGAATCACCCGCTTCCGGAGCGGAGGAGTACGGAGGAGGCGTTTCGCTCTCCATCATCTCCGGAAGAAGATCCCTCGAAGACGAGCTCATCTGAGAGGAGCTAAGGCCCGAACTGCAAAGATATATGCTGTGGTTATTTTCTCAGAAGAAAAGACGGCATATCTGTACTATTAAAGTACTTTGGGTCACTTACGACTCGAGGGAGAATTGACCCCCCCGGACTTTGTGCAGCAACTGCACCCCCCGGGGTAGGACCCTCTGTGGGAGACTTCTTCTCCCGTTTGGAAGCTTCGGCTTCCGAATCCCCATACGCAATCCTTTTCCTCTTCTGATCATCTTCCTTCATGGAGACGCTCGCTCCCTCGGCTAGAGCGGCCAGCATTGGGGGCCCGCGACCGCCCGCATTTTCCTTCAAGGGCTCCAGGCAAGGTGCGGTCTGGAGCATCTTTTCCAATATCGGATTTTCCAAACCTTCAGGGAGGGGGGCCGAGCACCAAATCAACTCCGCTTTCGCTAGCCAGTCCTGGTCAAAAAGCAAACTCTCAGAAATAACTTTGCATCAAAGGAGAGGTAGTACGCTCGATCGGAAGACGCCTTACCTGTTCGGCGGCGCGGTTGCTACTCAGGCCCGCGTCCTCGGTGATTTTCAGACACTCCACTTGAGGTCCGAAGAACGACTTGTACATCTCCTCGTGCGTCAGGCCGAGGAAATTTTGAATGGCGCGCGGTCCCTCGGGATTGAACTCCCACAAGCGAAGAGGCCGGCGTTTGCAAGGCTGGACTTGACGAACCAGCATAACTTGTGTTACCGCAACCAAACTAAAATCTCCATTAAAGAGATCTTGAATGCGGCTTTGCAGTATAGGCACGTCCTTGGCCGGACCCCAGCTCAATCCTCTGCTAATCCATGACATCAACGATGGTGGAGGGCCCGGGCGGAAGACAGGGGCGGCCGCCCACTTGGCACTTCTAGGAGCCATGATGTAGAACCACTCCTGTTGCCATAATTCAGACACCTCTGGAATGGAACCTTTGGGCCATGCAGTTCCTGTCATCTTGTGTATTGAGGCGCCTCCATACTCCGCATGTTTCCCCTCGATCATCTTCGATTTTATTTCAAAGGTCTTGAGCCATAGGCCAAAGTGAGGGGTAACCCGGAGGAAGGCCTCACACACAACAATAAATGTCGTGATATGAAGAAAGGAGTCCGAAGCTAGATCATGGAAATCTAGCCCATAGTAAAACATCAAGCCCCTGACAAAAGGATCCAATGCAAGG
Source organism: Triticum aestivum (assembly GCF_018294505.1). Lineage (NCBI taxonomy): Eukaryota > Viridiplantae > Streptophyta > Magnoliopsida > Poales > Poaceae > Triticum > Triticum aestivum. The sequence continues at coordinate 414,029,645 of NC_057806.1, forward strand.
CCTAGACCTCGGAGGAAGTGGGAGACGAACACGACGCTCTCGTTGGGTTCGGGGGAGGGGATGGCCTGCCCCCGGGGAGGCAGCCAATGCAGAATCTCGGCGGTCAGATATCTGGCCTCCCTCAACTTTTTGACGTCTTCTTCCGTGACGGAAGAAGATACCCATCGGCCTTGAAGGCTAGATCCGGACATGACTAAAGGTTCGGAGCACCTGACCTGAACTTTAGGCGTTTGAGCTTGAGGTGGGGGAAGGATTCGATTGAGCACGGGAGGGAAAAATAAAAGGCCTCGTCCCTTTATAAAGAGGGTGGATATCGAGCGTCCTCTCCGTGTCCGTTTGGACTTGCCTATGATCTAGGAGTCCTAGAAGCGGTTGGGTTACCCACGTCCGTATTTATGAGAATCCCGGAATAAGGGGACACAATCTCTGCTTTGACAGGACGTGCCAAGGAAACCGCCTCGCATGGTGGGATAATGAAACGACTCGGATAAAAGCTTGGCTGTGGTGTGTCGCACTACGGAATACGTCAGCAGATTAGATTTGTGTAAATATTATTCTCTCTATGGCAGTATGTGGAAAACTTATTTTGCAGAGCCGTACACTATCTTTGTGTTTAAAATCTTCTGTAAAGTACTTGGAGGAGGAACCCGCCTTGCAATGCCGAAGACAATCTGCGCGCCGGACTCGTCGTCGTTGAAGCCTGGTTCAGGGGCTACTGAGGGAGTCCTGGATTAGGGGGTGTTCGGATAGCCGAACTATACCTTCAGCCGGACTCCTGGACTATGAAGATACAAGATTGAAGACCCCGTCCCATGTCCGGAAGGGACTTTCCTTGGCGTGGAAGGCAAGCTTGGCGATACAGATGTTCAGATCTCCTACCATTGTAACCGACTCTATGTAACCCTAACCCTCTCCGGTGTCTATATAAACCGGGAGGTTTTAGTCCGTAGGACAATATACACATCAACAATCATACCATAGGCTAGCTTCTAGGGTTTAGCCTCTCTTATCTCGTGGTAGATCTACTCTTGTACTACCCATATCATCAATATTAATCAAGCAGGACGTAGGGTTTTACCTCCATCGAGAGGGCCCAAACCTGGGTAAAACTTCGTGTCCCTTGCCTCCTGTTACCATCCGGCCTAGACGCACAGTTCGGGACCCCCTACCCGAGATCCGCCGGTTGACACCGACACTCTACTTTTAGCATCATTTGATACACGTTTAGTTCTTATCATAAAGTGGAAATAGGTACTTTTGGCAATCATGAGCATCCTCTACTTATTGCAATATCTAATGCATCATCAGTACAAAGCTTGATTTGGCAATAAGTGGAATCGGCAATCATTTGCATGCTTTAATTTTGTCAAAAATTAATGCATAGTTCAGTTGTAACTGCTCATAGATATGGCAGGAACATGCTGAGTTATACACTAAACATAATCATGCCAAGCTATAACTACCATAGTCATATTATTAGAGTTCCTAGCATGCATCACCGTACGACAGAATAAACAGCAACCATAACATAGACCACCGTACGATACTTGAGTTGCTAAGGCCTTGTACAATGCAAGGTGCTTAGGGGAGTTGCTTATAGAAATAAACCAGGCTTTTCTTAAGCACAGGTGCTTATTTGTACAGGGTAGACGCATAACTAGGCGTCTCTCCTGTAGAAATAGGCACCGGTGCTTCAGAAAAAAACCCTGTTTATTTTTCTAAGCACCACCCTAAGCATCTAGCATTGTACAAGGCTTAACATGCATCACCAAAATTGTATTAACAACTTGGAACACTAAACCAGAGTAGCAGCAAACTCTTAACATAAACGGCAGATCAACCACCGCTCAACATAGGTTCAGACACACCATAGAACATCAGTTTTAGAGTCGAATAACAAAGAAACATAGATAACATAAGAGGACACGGCGGTCCTGGGGCAGCAGCAGCACTCTAGCGGCACATCACTTCTCTCCCTTCTTCAATGCATGTTGTAGGGCTCATTGACTTTGACAATCTCGAGGAAGCGTGCGTAGGCCGCATGTTTAGCCAGAGTACTGGCACTACGCTTCTTACCATGTCCATTGCCAGTGCTGAAGGCATGCTAGATCATGCCATCTATGCCACTACCGATCACCTTGCAACAGAAAGGGCACCCAATCTTGCCAAAGAAATGGTACTTGATCTTCCCATCAATCAGATGCCTCAGGGTGTACCGGCTCTTGCTGTGCCCGCTGTCCATGCTGTAGTCCACGTCGTCATCATCCTCCTGTGAATTAGTGAATTAGTACACATAGAAGAACTCAGCTAATCTATTATGGTACATTGCCTTTAATTACAAAGTTTTGAAAGTACACATGTGTAACATGGCAACTATCTATTTGTTAGAAATAAGGCGTATGTGCACATACATAATTGAGCCAAAGAAATTGACATGCATAAATATGGACGGTGGAATAGTTGCATTTATAGATTAGTGCACAAGTAGTACATAATTAACACATGAAAGACTTCATGAAGTGGCTTGGTTTAATGATATTTGATACTTGTTACAGGTGTAATTCTGATTGGAATCAGAAAATGGCTTCATTATACTCCTCCATGTTTCACACAAGGGGGGTTTGTTCTATCTACTGGAATGAAGAAACCATTATTCTTTCTGACAGCGGCAATATTGCTTCTCCAACATTGTTAGACCCTGATAAGTTTCAGAAGGAAATTGATAAAGGAGCTATGGGGTGTCTCACTACTCATATTGTTGAGAGATGTGGCTGTGATCATCTAGATAACATACTGTGGAAAATTGGCTAGATGAAATGTTTTGATTTTTTGGTATCCAGTGGATATATAGTGTCAGCCCATAATTATTAAGGGAGCGATCACTTCCTTTGCAAAATGGAAATCTGTATAGAATTTGCAAATGGATCATCTATGAACATGTGTGCAAACTAATCATCTATGAACATGTGTGCAAATTAATTCATCTACATAAACTAAAATGAATCAGGAACTGCAGCATTTTGTCACTGTCCTGGGGAAGCCAATGGTGTGGCACATGAGATCGCTAGAAATAGCTATGAGAATCCTGCCATATATCCATTGTTTAACCCACTTTTTTCATTAATGTATCCCTGCCATGAACATTTTCTTGTATTTGGGTTCATTACCCCACTTCTTTCATTAATGTATCCCTTGTGAAACTTATGCTTATCTAGTTAACAAGACAAACCCCAATGCCATGAAAAAAACAGAGTATCTGCTGGAATCAGAATGTGAATCAGATTTAAAAATCCAGATCCAACATGAAGATCTATGCTAGATCCCTACAATCCTACATACGTACAACTAGCACGCCCAAATGAATTTGATGCTCATCTAGTTAACAAGAAAAACCTCAATGCCATGAAAAAACCCAGAGTATCTGCTGGAATCAGATTTAAAAATCCAGATCCAACATGAAGATCTATGCTAGATCCCTACAATCCTACATACGTACAACTAGCATGCCCAAGTGAAATTGATGCTCATCTAGTTAACAAGAAAAACCCCAATGTCATGAAAAAACAGAGCAAAAAACAGAGTAATACCTCAGATAGCTTGTCGGTGGCATCCTCCTCGAAGTCGCTGCCCTTCCTGCAATCTACGTTGAACTCCTTTATGGCGTTCTCCTCGTAGAGCTCATCGATTTCGTCATGCACCTGGTGCTTCACCCTTATCATCTCCTCCTCCTCCAGATCTTCCCCGATATTGTGCTCGCCGACGGGTGCCTCGACGGCTGCGATGGCAGCGGAAGCAGGCACATCGGTCGCTGCACCGCCAGCTTTCGCTGCTACGGCGGACTCAGCCGCTCCACCCACGGCTGCAGCCACGGCAGCAGCCTCGTCCGCCGCATCTTGACGCCCGCGTTTCATCGTTGGTCGAAGACAGGAGGAGGGAGGCGTAGGAAGGGAGGAGGGAGGCGTAGGAAGGGAGGAGGGTGGTGAGGAAGGAGGAGAGGGTGGTGAGGTGGTGAGGAAGGAAGAGAGGGTGGTTAGGTTCGGGAGTGGACGAGGGTTTTCTACTCGATTTGGGGAATAAATGCACTGCTCCTGCCTCTTGGAGTTACCGAGGCACCGCGTGTGCCGATTTGACTCGACACACCCACCCGGCCGTCCCCATTCCACATGGGGACGTGGCGGTCGTGCACCTCCTGCGGTTTGCCATCAATTGCTATCGGTCTCACAAGTGGGTCCCCTTGTCATCCACACAACCGCTTAAAATAAAGCGGTTTTTTCTGTATGGATTTTCTAAGGTTTTTGCAACGATAAAATGCTTAAAACACTTCTGACATGTTGTGATGTTTTCGGTAATAAATGGTCTACTCACTAGGATTATTCCACTGTGTGATGTTTTCTACGTGCCAGGTTGTAGTATGAAATGCTAACTGTTCTATATGGTAGTGGCTGGTCTCTAATTGGACCGAAATGTTGAACTAGTATCAATGGTAGAGGCGTTTTGTTGTGCGCCACATCCAACAGTTCACATAATTAATTATCCAAAGATTAAGGTATCAAACCCTTGGTCATACATAGCAACATTTCGTTTCTAAAAATTAAGGTACTTCCACATTCAAACTAACTAATACTACAAATTCGAAGGAACTACTTAATACATTAACAACACATAGGGAAGTAGTCCTGGTCCAACGGCTTGAGAAAGGACAAATAGAAGCTGAAAGAAGAAGGATCAGCCAGTAGCAGCACCATCAGCCTCCCAGCCTCACAACTTCAGCCAGCCTGGTGAACTCCAGGTTTTTTCCTGCAAAACACACATGGGATGTTGGAGGCAAGAAAATAAATATGCCAGGGGTCTTGTCATGGCATCTAATCGCACGGAATGCTAGTACAAATGATGGAGAACAAAACATCCAACCTGAGCAAATTCATAGGAGTTATAGATCCATGGATACCATCAAGAAAAAATGCTCAGTTTTAATTCAGACACAAGACTTGGTGAAAACATGCATATTCATATCAGCAACATTGATATGACATCTTTGCAAGCTTGGGTCAGTGACTTGTCTTGTGTTTCCTGGCATGACAATAATTTTAACAATAAATAGACATGAAATTGACCCAAACTCATGTACAAAGTTAGGCCATATGATGCATGGATTAATTCACAAATAAATGACAAAATGCCAACTTTGTATAGAATTTGCAGTATTGAAATATTTCAGTGTGTACCGGTGTGTACTGAAACTGCAGTAGTGAAATAATTCAGTGTGCATCGGTGTGTACTGAAATTATAGTAACGAAATATTTCAGTGCCTACCGGTGTGTACCGAAATATTTTAGTATCTACCAGTAGAACACTACAAATTTTGCCTAGGGCAGTACCGAAATATTTCAGTGCCTACTGGTGTGTACCGAAATATTTCAGTGTCCACCACTACAACATTACAAATTTTGCCTAGGGAAGTTCCGAAATATTTCAGTACCTACCGGTGTCTACCGAAATATTTCAGTGTCTAGCACTAGAACATTACTAATTTTTTCCTAGGGTTCATATGATGCCTAGGGTTCACATACATCATATTCCATCCTCCAAATCCATATACTCAAATATTCATGCAATTCATTGAGATTAAAATGCCATCTAGCATTCCCTTTCTGAGCTATTACGACCAGTATCACCACGATGTAAGCACGAGTAGTAGGAAGATGAGGAGTGGGGAAGTTTACTCTAAACATAGCTACCGCCGTCGTTCAGACAAGGAGAGCGGCGAGGGAAGCGTGGAGAACGGCGGGGAAGCGAGGTCGCGACCACTGTCCTCCTCATCTTGCGCTTCGGAGTCTCCGGTGACTCAGTTGGAGGCTGCACAATCTGCAACGGCACCTCGTGCACGGTGGGTTCCTGATCCAGTGGATGCTCTACCCTGGATTTGAACGCCCACCACCTCTGCCTGGTCCACTCGCTGGACGAATTGGCCTGCTCCATCGCCCAGAGGAGGATCTCGATCTTGTGAATCGGTTGTGCGGGCAGGGGGCAAAGCTTTGCCCTCTCCTTCTTTGTCAATTTCTTGAGAGTGGCCATTGTCGTCCAGCTCATCTGCCTTGTGTTGTCAAACCAAGAACGGATCTCCCTCAACCTGGCCAACTTGACCTGATCGCCGCCGGCGATCTGCACGAAGTCGGTGTTCTCGCCGCCGGCCATCAGCTCGATCTGCCAATTCTTGCTTCGATGGAAGAGGGGGGGGGTGGGGGGGGGTTGCCTGAGTGGAGCGAAGTTGCAGCGGCAAGGAGGAGATGACTGCGGTGGACTTGGAGGAGAGGGAGGAAATGGCCGCCGATGAGTAATTGTGGAATGTGTAGCACCATGGCAGCGGTTATGCATTCGACGAGAGGGGCGGCGCGTGCAAATTTTTCTAGGACTAAACTGCCCCTAGATTAAAACGCGTCCCCACCTTGTCACGAGTACCGGCCCCACTCGTTTTAGTACTTTCGCGTACTTTCATCGGAGTACTACCCAGTACTTCGTATTTTTCTGCCGTTAGATCGACATCAACAAACGGTTCTAAAAAAGCCCAACCATTTTAAAACTTGTAAAACGGGATAGGTGTTTCATGGCATTCTTGTTTGTTTGTGTTCTGTTTTTGCTGAGATTGTTGGGTTTAGAATATGAGAAGCTGCACATGGAGAAATACGGCTTCATATCCTATCTCCCCAGCAATTCTGGACTTGGGAATGGTGCCCATGGAGCCACCACGATCTTTCTCTTCCTTCCTGCCTATATAGTACTACTTCCGTCTTACTTGTCGTTCAAGTAAATATATGTAGGCAATATATTTCAGTACTAGCATAACGCATAACGAGAAATAACCTGAATAAGTACTATATTTTTTTTTGAAACAAGACAAAAGACTTACCAATCTATAATACCTAAATAGTTCATCCCCACTAACCTATTTCTCTTGACATGCAGCCTATCTACATCATCATTATGCCACATTAGCTTTTTCCTTTTCTTTTAGGCAAATCAACCTTTTCCCTTTTTTAGACAAATCAGCTTTTTTCCCTTAATAAAAGATTAAGAGATGCCCAACCTTCTCTCCCGCAAAGAACCTGTGAAACCAGCCGTCCGACCGAAGAATATATACCGCCCCTTCGTTAGCCAGAAAGTAAATTAGTGGCCTCCTCCTCTTTCGCCTTCCCTAACCGAAGAATACCGCCCACTTTAGATAGGCTATATAAGCGGCGCTCTTCCATCTCCGTCTCCCAGATCACAAAAATCCACTGCCGCCGCGTCCTTATCTTCTCTCTACTTCACCTCTTAAGATCCATCCATCTTGATCCCGTCTGTTGTTCTCTGGTCACGCCGCCGGTGGCCTCGCGATGCACCGCGCCTCCGCCCTCACCTCCTCCTGCTGCCCCCATGCGCCTGGCCATGGGATCACTGGTTGCTGACGTTCTACTGTGGCGTCACGCCCCCAACGGCCAACCTACTGCTATAGAGGACGGATGAGTTGACATGTGGTCGGCTGCCTTGCGCAACCTGGATCCTGAGCGCGATCGCGCCCCTCTCCCCGTCTAGAGTTTTTTATTCCATTCAAGCTACTCTGGTAAGTGGTGTATATGTTTATCCGTTTTGTAATACCCATGAAGCAAATTGGTTGCCACACCCCCGTTACACCATTGGACTCTCATCAGGTTGTTGCTCATCCATTGTTTTTTTTAATCAGGTAGCTGGATGCTCGCGTCCAAGACCTGCATGACTGTAGGTGATTATGAAATAGTTTCCCAACTTCTCTGTTTTAGCTACCTACAAGAAAGGATATCTATCCAACGCATGCATCATTAGTCCAACATAAAATTTCCACAGCCAAGGTCATCTGTGATCGGAGGAACACTTTATGTACAGACACGTGAAAGTGAAACTGAAGAGCTATGTAACTACTCTATGTAATATGTGCTTTTATTTTTGACAAGGTATGTTAATTATATGAGATGACCACTAACTTGATTTTTTTCAGAGGTATGGATCTGTTATTTTAGTTTATATCCCATGATGTCTCTTTCCTTTGTGAAGCATGAAATTGCATCGGTCCTAACCATGTATTGTCATATCGCGCAACCCAGGAATTGATGATATTAAAAGAGAAGTATGATGATCAGTTGTATGAAAATATTTGATACATCCAGGACTATGGTCATGAGAGGATTGTTCCTACAGGACCAATGAATGTTAAATATATCACTGACCATGTACTGTCATATTTGCGCATCCTAGGAACTGATGAGATTAAAAGAGAAGTATGGTTCCAGTTGTATGGAAAGATTTGATACATCCAAGACTACAGTAATGACAAAATTGTCTCTAGAGGACCAGTGAATATTTTATATAAATTCCGACAATGGACTTTACATACTTTATATTGTGTGTCATTTGGTCTTGGTTTTGTTGTTTTCTTGAGGAATGCAGGTATATTGTTGTTTTCTTGAGGAACACATGTTATCTATGGTATGTACTCAGTTTAAGTTTCAACCCTTCTCATATTTATTTTATGCAGTTGCCACTCATCTTTGTTGACTAAATATCATCAGGAACACATGTTATTTCTGGAAAGCCTTGATGGGTCGTACATCTACACATCCCCCTCTTCTTAAGAATCTTGGTTATGAATACAAACAAATTATTCTATGCGAACAATGTTTTTTTAGTCAAGTGTTTTGCAATTTGCATATGCTGAACCAATTATTCAGAAATCGGGACAAAAGGCCCTTACAAACCGGGACAACAGGCTCTTTTTCTACTAGTATATTGGTGCTTATAATCAAGTAGTATTTTCTGGTATACCAATGAAGGATCATAAGGACAATGATCAGTATAGATGTGATGTTGAACGCCACATCTCAAATCAACTCAAATCCTGTATTTTATGTGTAGTATATGATTGCCTGACTCCATGCTATTTGTTTTTAGTTTTCATTCGCTTATTTTTCTAATATACCTACTGTCCGAAGTATGAACAAAATAATTCAGCACGGTTGAGATCCTAAACCACAAAAAATGAATTTTTTCATTTTCCATTTGCTCAATGTAGCTTATAATATTCATTTGTAGTTTCTTTTTGTTGTAATTTTACAAAATGATAATATGTATATTGGTGCTTTTGTGTGTAAGTACACATGCTCTTTCAGCCCAACTCTTTGACACAGAGAAATTCATATTCACTTCGGCGAAAAAATAAATTATAAAAGGAATTAGTACTCTTCTAATCCAGTGATCATGACTAGTTTTGCTTTTATTGTTGATATTGGAGCTCCATCCAGTATGTTGTAGTTTTGTGTCAGCTGAGGTCATATATCTCTACTATGCAAAAAAGGCATTTATTTATTTTTTACGACGTGCAAAGGGCTAAGAATTCCCGCAGCAACACGCGGGGGTATCATCTAGTTTCATTAATTAAGCAGAAGGTTGTCGCTGTAAATATCGCCGCTGCATGATCTAATGCTGCTTGGTTATCGTCTCTTGCCGCCTCTAGTCTTTCCTCGCTCTGTGTTTTGTGTCTGTCGCTACCACGATTTTGACCGGTGATTGCCCACGAGATGAATGGTGACGCACTTTCATGAGCCGTCCGCCCCCTACGACTACTGGTATGCGAACGGGAGCCGCGAGGTCGGCTGCGCTCGGCGCCTACCCGACGCCGTCTACCGCCGCCGCCGCTGTCGTCGCCTCTGCTTTCTTGAATCTTGATCGTTAAGCTTGCTCGACAGTGATCGTCGCCGACTGCGCCTTGGCGTTTACCCGGCGCCGTTTCCCGCCGCCGCCGCATCTGCTTTTGATCGGTGGAAATCTCGGTCGAAGGTGACCGCCGCGTCGGCGTCGCTTCACCAGTGCGCGAAGAAGGTTCGGATGAGAGGCGGCTTAGCTTGTCGCTTTGTAATTGTTGGCGGGGCGCCTGCGTAGTTGCAGAGAAGAGCCAGAAGACCAATGGAACAGCAGCGCAGCAGGTCTGCAGCACACGCATTCCATAGAGAAATGAACAAAACCAGTGATAACATACAAGATCCATCGTTTCATGTATTTGTTGTTAGAACATTCAGACATTGTGCGCAGCGCGGCGGTACTTCTTTCGGACTCCAAACATATTTTTTTGAGAATCATCCCATGACCTTTATTAATCACCATGGATCGTTACATTGATTGTTGACCAGATTGAAGTTTAAAACAATTTCGCATTTGGGTTGGGAAAACTGAGGTCAAACTGCAGAAGGTAATACCAAAACCAGAATTGGAAAGAACACCTCTGTGTTGAGGTCACCGTGCCTTCTTGGAAAAAAATCAGGTCGCCGTGTTGAGGTCACCGTGGCTACACTTTGTTTATCTCCAATGTCTCAACAGCTTACCATTGGCTGCCACAATCATTTTGCTGGAGAGACTTGAAGGACGAGAGGATGTGAGCTATTTAAGTTCTCTAATTGTGAAGAAGATATGTCGTCCTTAGCCTCACAAGATTGTGGTGATTTTACATTTTTTTAGTCATTTGAAAGAGCTGGGCGACCATCATAGTCATGTAGTTAGTATTTGTCCAACACCAAACAAAAACCTGATATGGAGTCATTTTTGGCCGTCCCAGGTAAGGCACACACAGTTCCCAAATCTCTACATCTATATCAATATCAAATAATAAAGGGGCTATTGCTTCTGGCGGAACGTAACCAAAACTGCCCCTAAAATTGCAAAATATTACCAACCGATGTCACCTACTCCCTCCGTTCCAAAATAGATGACCCAACTTTATACTAAAGTTAGTACAAAGTTGAGTCATCTATTTTGGAACGGAGGGAGTATAAGTAATAAAAAAACGTTTCATACAGGGAAAACCCCACCTGAGTCGGCCCATGCTGTAGGAACCTTCCATACCGCGCTCTGCCCGCTTGGAGAAGACACAGCGCACCTGTTTGGCCGGCCCATGTCCGGGTGGCCTATTTTTTAAAAATTTGTTTGACTTTTCCGTCTTTGAATTTTGTACTCTAAATAATTTGGGACTTCAATTTTTTTTACAAAATTAAAGAATGAGAATTTTGAAAGAAAGTGTTTAATAATTCATAAATGTTTGTGGATTCAAAAAATGTTCGCAATTTTTAATAAAATCGCATATTCAATAAATGTTCCCAATTTTGAAAAAAATGTTCGCAAAATGAAAATATATTCATGTTTTTTGAAAAAAACTTCCTGTATTGAAAATTATTAATGAAATTTAATAAAATTTCACGAATTCAAAAAAAATTCATGATATGGAAAATATCCTAAAAATTCAAAATCTGGTCATATCTTACAAATTTGTTTCTTGATTCATAAAATATTCGCTGATTAAAAAAATGATCATGCATTTCAAAATATGTTCGTTTGGAAAATTCAAATTTTGTTTCACCAATTTCCAAAAAAAATGTTCGTCGATTCTACAAATATTCGCCTATTCAAGAAAATGTTTTAAAAAAATACAATTAAAAAATTGCAAATAGTATAAAATGTTCATGAATTCAATAAATGTTCAAAAAATTGTAAAAATGTTCACGAATTTGAAATATATTCACGATTTCAGATATGCTCACGAGTTTCAAAATAATATTCATGATTTTCCAAAATAGTTCACGATTTCACGTCTTCGTGTCAAATAGCACGGGCGTGACCTACTTTACTCCACTTGAGCTGGTTTTCACCAGTTTTTTTCCTTTTATCCTTTTCTTTTGTTTATTTTCTATTTTTTTTGTTCTCCGGTTTTTTTCTTTTCCTTTTTTGTTTGGTTTTCTTTTTTCTTCTCCATTTTTTGTTTTTCTTTCATTTTTTCTTATGTTTGTTTTCGTTTTCTCACTCTACATTTTCGTATATGTCAAAAACATATTTTAGTAAGTGCTCAACATTTTCTGTATACACATTCAACATTGTCTGAATGCTTATTCAACATTTTTCAAATACTTGTTAAACATTTAAATAAATATGCAACATTTTCCAAATACTTTTTCAACATTTTCTAAATACTCTTCCACCATTTTTAATACTTATTCAACATTTTTGAAACACTTTTTCGATATTTTTAATACTTATTCAGAATTTTCAAATACTTGGTCAACATTTTTTTATATTCATTTAATATTTTTAAATACTTATTCAACATTTTTCAAACAATTTTTCAACATTTTAATAGTAATTCAACATTTTTCAAATTCTTATTCCACATTTTTAGCAGTTATTCAATATTTTTCAAATACTTAATCAGTATTTTTACATATACATAAAACAGGCCATGGCCATGGCCTTCCGTGCGACTGGGGCTGCCCATCTTAGGCTCCCCCCGACGCGAGTGCTTCCCCTGTCTTGCTTAAAGCTAGACATAAGGGCGCCCTATTCTAAGACCTTCAGTCTCGACAACTCCTGGCAAATGGACCGGCCGATCACACACTTGTTGTGTGTTTCTAACGTAGGGAGCTCCCAGACAACTAAAATGAGAACGATTATATATGAAGCTCATTGCGTCATATTTAGGGGGTGTAGCATAGCTGGCGAACATGGGCAGCCAGCTCAGTTTGGCGCTGCCCTGTTTCTTCCCGAGCGCTTCTACAGTGCAGTTTTTATCGTTTCCTCTGGTATTCTTTATTTGCTCTGGTTTGTCCAGTCGTTTTTGTAGCATAAAACGCTTAGATTTATAAAAATTATATGGACAAATAAACAACTTAAAAAACACATGAAACATTTTTATAAAAAAGCACATATACTTTTAAACAATGGTTACCATCAATTCTAAAAATGTTCGCAATAAAGCCTTTCCTCCTAAGGAAAGGCGGCTAGGGTTTCTGCCAACCGTCGCCGCCGCCGCCGATCTGCCACGTATCCTTTGGCCTTATGGCCATGGGTGTGCAGCGGATCCCGGCCCTTGTCAGCTGGAGGGATCCGTTTTTAGGTCTTTCTTTAAGTGTTGTTAAGGTTTTTGTCCTACTTAGGAAGACAACACGCGGCGGCTCCGTGAAGATGAAATAAGTTTCTCCCCTCTAGCCCCTGGCCCAGTGATGCATGTAGCATCATCGAAGGGCGCGTGGAGGCGTGTCTCCGGTGGATCTCACAGATTCGGTCGGTGGTTGCCTTTGGTGGATCTGCTCGGGTCAGGTCATTATTTATCTTTGTTCATGTATCTTTAGATTGTATCCTTTCGATCTAAGCTTCTCTTCATCGGCGGCGGTTGTTATTTTGGTGTGTCGGTCCTATGGGGTCTTAGCACGACGTCTTTCTGACTATCTACTACAACAAGTTGTGTCCGGCTCCGGCGAGGGAGGGGCCTTGACGGTGGAGCGCCTTCGGCTCGCTTCAGTGCCTGTAGTCGTCGTTGTGTGGTCTACGAATCTGAATGTAATTTTTATTATTTTTGGTGTTTGTTGTACTGCCATGATTACATGAATAGATCGTAAGTTTCCCAAAAAATAATTTAAAAATGTTCTTCGTGTTTTAAAAATGTTGACGGTGTTTCAAAAAACATATTCACCATGTATTATAACATGTTCACGGTGTATTTTTAAAAAATATATACATAACCACACACAAGACAAATGTATTTTTACCGATGAAAAGGGGGTGAAGAAAAAAGTAAAAAAAAGTAATGATACAGGAAAAAGAAATGAGCATTTATACAATGAAATAAAAAAAGATAAATATTAACTGAAAACCAAAGAAAACCAAAAGAGAGAAGTAAATACAACTTAATAAGGCCCGATCTCAAGAGTAAAAAACATGAACTGGGTTGTTAGGCAAGGTGGACTCGACCTGTCCGTAAGATTGGGCCCATTATTGTGCATAAAAATACATTGTTCTCTAAGAAAAAATGGTACTTATCCATTCGAATAATATGCATTTGAAGATACC
>NC_057806.1:414043756-414193074 GCF_018294505.1 Triticum aestivum
TAATTCTTTTTTTAACCTTTCTGTTACGAGTAATATGTGTAGTCATATTATTTTCCCTCCTTTCGCGTCCCAGCTTGGACTTGTAAGAGTTTCACTGATGTGAAGTCTAGCAAAAGTCAGCTAACCCGCTAAAATCCTCGTGAACAAACAGCTAAAGTTCTCCCATGGCTAGCCTAGCCATGGCAAGCGTCAACTCAGCTAAATCCTAAAAGTATCCACTAGTAAACCTCGCAAGGTCTGCCTACATCTGTATCTTGGTGATTAAGGAACTTTGAGCACAGCAGGCACAGCGTAACGAAGGCAGGGGAGCTGCTAAAAGATGAAGCCGATGGCTCAATCATAAGAAGTAAAGCTCTCAAAGTTGCGACCACCTCTGCCTTTAAATGACGTGCGGGGATAACACGGGACAGCGGGCAAGGGATAAAGAGCTTTCTGCTTTTTTTCTCTCAAATACGCACAAACATATGTGTCATATATAGTACTCCATCCACTTCAAAATAAGTGACTCGACTTTGTACTAACTTTGTACTAAAGCTAGTACAAAGTTGAGTCACTTATTTTTGAGACAAAGGAAGTATTAAAGATAGAAGAGCTTTCTGCATGATACATCTTCCCTAATACAAGTATTTGCTCAGAGGGGATAAACCCATCTTTTCCTTCGAAATGCTATAAACCCTCTTCGGTTCTGCACGATAATACTGATAACTGATTGCCAACAATTGGTTTTTCTTTCTTTGTTTCACGGTACTTAAGACGCGTGATAGTAAGTTGAGCCTGCTGATCTGCAGTTGTCCACCGATGCAGCTGGCCTCAACTTCAGCTTCTTGAGTGCAGAGTACCTATACCGAAAGACAGAGTAGGAAGCAGGATAGAAGGTGCAGCAGGTCAGAGGTACAGAGTACAGACAGGCGGACACAATTAGTAATACATAATATACGTACTTCCTCCGTTCCAAAATAGATGACTCAATTTTATACTAACTTTGATATAAATTTAGTACAAAATTGGGTCATCTATTTTGGAACGGAGGGAGTACAATATACTAGTACTACTACTAGTATTGGTTTGTTTGTATTTCTATATGATTCTGTCGTTACATGATCGCCGCACCATTAGCGCTGAGGCAGGCACGTCGGTCACAGGCGGGGAAAACGTGCATGTGCATGCGATCTACATCCCACACAATTTTTAATGGTGGCAACGACGTGCGCTCCTGAGTACTAGTACTACTCAAGATAAAAATATTTGTTTCCCGCGTGTGTCAACAACAAATTCGTACTATCCAACGCGCTAGCTACCACAATCTCACGACAACGGAATAAAACCTTCCCTACCAACAACAAAAAAGACAAAACGAGATGTAAATAGTACTCCCTCCGTCTACAAATAGAAGATGTTCTAACCTCTTTTTTCTTCTGAATTGGAAGGCATGTTTTAGTGTGTTCGTTTACTTATTTCAGTTCGTATGAAATCATATTAAAATATCTAAAACATCTCATATTTGTGAATGGAGGGAGTAGCATTTTGCTTTTGTCTTCTTGTGACACTATTTATGTTGAAATTGTCCCCCTTTTTTTACTTCTATGTGTATTTCGAATTTGGTGTTGAACCTTTTAGTGGTTAAGGATTTCTTATGCATATCCACGTTTTTTCGGAATTTTTGTAACTTTAAATTTAAGTTTTGTGACATTGAACTTAAAAAATTTTAGGTATCACGGTGCTATCATGATTGGAACATCAGCAGCTAAGGGCATCTCCTACACCGACCTTCAAACCTCCCCCATTCGTCTTGATCGCGGATGCCATTCAACGCGGCCCTGTATCGTCAGCGCAGTTCGTAAGTACTTTCTCTCGCAAACCGGGGACAAATGTGTGTGTGTGGGGGGGGGGGGGAGGGGGGCTTTGCGGGAGTCCGCACCGCTCCCACGCCCGCGTGTGACCTCCCTGGCTCATCCAAAACCCATTATCCCTCCCGCGCGCGCTTCTCACCCGAAACGGTCAACACCGCTTCAGAGCATCAATGACTGCATTCATGCCTTGCCAGAGCGGACGCGGCCGCTCACTGGCACCGACATTGAAGCGGTGCACCGGCCGGGAGAGCGTCGTCCGCGCCACTTCCCGGTGCAGGCGAATGCTGTGCAATCAGACGACACGACGATCGCTCGTCCGTCTGTCTGCGCCCCACATTGATGGCACGCGGTTGCCGACGCGCCTCCTTCGGCGCCACCCGTCCGTCCCTTTGCCGCCCGCCATTGCTATATAAACCGATGCCCCAGCCAGAGGCGCAATCATCTGCCTCTGATCCCTCTTCACACCACTCTCATCATGAATTTCTCCCCCACCAAAGCTCTCCCTGAAGGGATAACATAGACCAGAAGAAGGAAATAGCCGCCATTGTTGTCGGCTAGCTGGCCGGCAGGCAGTCGGAGAACGACAACGTTCCAATGGAGGACGCGGCCGACGATGAGCCGGCGCCACCCTCCTACTCCTCAGCGCCACCCTCCTCCTCCTTCATGCCACCCTCGTCGGTGCACTGCACAATGACTATCAGCGAGGCCCGTGCCCATTACATGGACATGGTGTGGGCGGAGTAGGAGGAGCAGTTCCTGTTGGGGAACGTTGCATGGAAAACAAAAAAAATCTATGCACACGCAAGATCTATCCATGGAGATGCATAGCTACGAGAGAGGGAGAGCATCTACATACCCTTGTAGATCTCTAAACGGAACCGTTTATCAACGCAGTTGATGTAGTCATACATCTTCACGATCCGTACCAGTCAAGCACCGAACGAACGACACCTCCACGTTCAGCATACGTTCAACTCGATGACGTCCTCGCCTTCTCGATCCAGCAAGAGGGGAGAAGTAGTAGATGAGTTATGGCAGCATGATGGCGTGATGGCGGTGGTGGTGAAACTTTTCCGCAGGGCTTCATCAAGCACAACGGATTTGGACGGAGGAGGAACTAGAGGGAGAGGGGGCACCGCACACGGCTTGGAACCGTGGTGTATCTTGCCCCCTCCTTTCCTCATATATATAGGTGGAGGGGGAGGGGAGGCTACCTGGGGCGCACCCCAAGGGGGCCGACGGCCGCCCTAGGTGCCTGCCCTACCCGCGCCCCCTCCCTTCCTTCCTGGCGCGTGGGGGGGGGGAGGCAGGAGGGGAGGCGCCCTCCCTTTCCTTTCCAGCATCTAGAAAAGAAGGAAAGAGGGGGCTGGCCCTCTTCCTTCCTTCCCTAGGGCCGGCTGCCATGAGGTGGGGGCGCGCCATCCCCATGTGGGCAGGTGTGCTCTCCCTCGTTGGCCTGTTTGGCCCAATATGCTCTCGTGGCCTCCCCGAACCCCTTCTAGTGATCCAATAATTATCTAGTGCATTCTGGAACCCTCCCATAGACCAAATACTATCATCCTATATATCAAACTTTACCTACGGGCCATCCCGGAGCTCCTCGTCATGTCTGTGATCTCATCCGAGACTCCGAACAACATTCGGTCACCAACATACATAACTCATATAATACTATATCGTCAACGAACGTTAACCGTGCGGACCCTATGGGTTCGAGAATGATGTAGACATGACCGAGACACTTCTCCGGTCAATAACCAATAGCGGGACCTGGATGCCCATATTGCTACCTACATATTATATGAAGATCTTTATCGGTCGAACCTTTATGACAACATACGTAGCTCCCTTTGTCTGTCGGTATGTCACTTGCCCGAGATTCGATCGTCGGTATCTCCATACCTAGTTCAATCTCGTTACCGGCAAGTCTCTTTACTCGTTCCGTAATACATCATCTTGTAACTAACTCCTTAGTCACTTTGCTTGCAAGATTCTTGTGATGTTGTATTACTGAGAGGGCCCAGAGATACCTCTCCGTCATACAGAGTGATAAATCCCAATCTCGATCCATGCCAACTCAATAGACACCTTCTGAGATACCTGTAGAGCACCTTTATGATCACCCAGTTACGAGGTGACATTTGACATCACACAAGGTATTCCTACGGCATCCGGGAGTTGCATGATCTCATGGTCGAAGGAATATGTATTTGACATTAAGAAAGCAGTAGCAATAAACTAAACGATCATATGCTAAGCTAACAGATGGGTCTTGTCCATCACATCATTCTCCTAATGACGTGATCCCATTATCAAGTGATAACTCATGTCCATGGTCAGGAAACCTTAACCATCTATTGATCAATGAGCTAGTTTAGTAGAGGCTTACTAGGGACTTGGTATTTGCTTATGTATTCACACATGTATTTAAGTTTTCGATCAATACAATTATAGCATGAATAGCAAACCTTTATCATGATTAAGGAAATATAATAATAACCACTTTATTATTGTCTCTAGGGCATATTTCCAACAGTTCCAGGAGGCGCAGGCCGACGCCACCTACAACCACCTCCTCACTGATGTCAACTATGCAACTTTATCCTGTAGACGTTGTTGGGCCTCCAAGTGCAGAGTTTTGTAGGGCAGTGGCAAATTTTCCTCAAGTGGATGACCTAGGGTTTATCAATCCGTGGGAGGCGTAGGATGAAGATGGTCTCTCTCAAACAACCCTGAAACCAAATAACAAAGAGTCTCTTGTGTCCCCAACACACCCGATACAATGGTAAATTGTATAGGTGCACTAGTTTGGCGAAGAGACGGTGATACAAGTGCAATATGGATGGTAGATATAAGTTTTTGTAATCTGAAAAAATATAAAAACAGCAAGGTAACTGATGATAAAAGTGAGTGAAAACGGTATTGCAATGCTTGGAAACAAGGCCTAGGGTTCATACTTTCACTAGTGCATGTTCTCTCAACAATGATAACATAATTAGATCATATAACAATCCCTCAACATGCAACAAAGAGTCACTCCAAAGTCACTAATAGCGGAGAACAAACGAAGAGATTATTGTAGGGTACGAAACCACCTCAAAGTTATTCTTTCTGGTCGATCTATTGGGCTATTCCTATAAGTGTCACAAACAACCCTAGAGTTCGTACTAAAATAACACCTTAAGACACACATCAACCAAAAACCTAATGTCACCTAGATACTCCAATGTCACCACAAGTATCCGCGGGCTTGATTATACGACATGCATCACACAATCTCAAATTCATCTATTCAAACCAACACAAAGAACTTCAAAGAGTGCCCCAAAGTTTCTACCAGAGAGTTAAGACGAAAATGTGTGCCAACCCCTATTCATAAGTTCACAAGGTCACAGAACCCGCAAGTTGATCACCAAAACATACATCAAGTAGATCACGTGAATATCCCATTGTCACCACAGATAAACACATGCAAGACATACATCAAGTGTTCTCAAATCCTTAAAGACTCAATCCGATAAGATAACTTCAAAGGGAAAACTCAATCCATTACAAGAAGGTAGAGGGGGAGAAACATCATCAGATCCAACTATAATAGCAAAGCTCGCGGTACATCAAGATCGTGTCAAATCAAGAACATGAGAGAGAGAGATCAAACACATAGCTACTGTTACATACCCTCAGCCTCGAGGGTGAACTACTCCCTCCTCATCATGGAGAGCGCCGGGATGGTGAAGGTGGCCACTGGTGGCGATTTCCCCCTCCGGCATGGTGCCGGAACAAGGTCCCAATTGGTTTTTGGTGGCTATAGAGGCTTGCGGCGGCGGAACTCCTGATCTAGGTTCTGTTCTAGGGTTTTTGGGATTTATAAGAGGCGTTGGCGTCGGGAACAAGTTAGGGGGCCCACGAGAAACCCACAAGGATGGAGGGCGCGCCCTAGAGGGGTGGGGGCGCCCTCCACCCTTGTGGATGCCTCGGGACTCTTCTCCGATATCTTTTCATTCCAGTATTTTTATATTTTCCAAAAATAATCTCTACTATTAAAGGAGGATCGAACATCGTGATGGTTCGAGCTCCTCGTCCTATCGATAGGCGCTGATACGTCTCCGTCGTATCTACTTTTCCAAACACTTTTGCCCTTGTTTTGGACTCTAAATTGCATGATTTGAATGGAACTAACCTGGACTCACGCTGTTTTCAGCAGAATTGCCATGGTGTTATTTTTGTGCAGAAATAAAAGTCTATGGGATGACCTGAAAATCAACGAAGAATTATTTTGGAATATATAAAAAATACTGGAAGAAATAACCATGTCAGGGGGCCCACACCCTGTCCACGAGGGTGGGGCGCGCCCTACCCTCCTGGGCGCGCCCCCTGCCTCGTGGGTCCCCTGACGCTCCACCGACCTCAAACTTGACTCCATATATTCACTTTCAGGGAGAAAAAAATCAGAGAGAAGGATTCACTGTGTTTTACGATACGGAGCCGCCACCAAGCCCTAAACTCTCTCAGGAGGGCTGATCTGGAGTCCGTTCGGGGCTCCAAAGAGGGGAATCCGTCGCCATCGTCATCATTAACCTTCCTCCATCACCAATTTCATGATACTCACCGCCGTGCATGAGCAATTCCATTGCAGGCTTGCTGGACGGTGATGGGTTGGATGAGATTTATCATGTAATCGAGTTAGTTTTGTTAGGGTTTGATCCCTAGTATCCACTATGTTCTGAGATTGATGTTGTTATGACTTTGCTATGCTTAATGCTTGTAACTAGGGCCCGAGTGCCATGATTTCAGATCTGAACCTATTATGTTTTCATCAATATATGAGATTTCTAGATCCTATCTTGCAAGTCTATAGTCACCTATTATGTGTTATGATCCGTTAACCCCTAAATGACAATAATCGGGATACTTACCGGTGATGGCCGTAGTTTGAGGAGTTCATGTATTCACTATGTGTTAATGCTTTGGTTCGGTACTCTTTTAAAAGGAGGCCTTAATATCCCTTAGTTTCCAATAGGACCCCGCTGCCACGGGAGGGTAGGACAAAAGATGCCATGCAAGTTCTTTTCCATAAGCACGTATGACTATATTCAGAATACATGCCTACATTACATTGATGAACTGGAGCTAGTTCTGTGTCACCCTACATTATGACTGTTACATGATCGATCGCATCCGGCATATTCTCCATCACCGATCCATTGCCTACGATCTTTTCCATATATTGTTCTTCGCTTATTTGCTTTTCCGCTGCTATTTTTACAATCACTACAAAACCCCAAAATATTACTTTTGCTACCGTTACCTTTTGCCACCGTTACCACTACTATCATATTACTTTGCTACTAACTACCTTGCTGCAGATATTAAGTTTCCAGGTGTGGTTGAATTGACAACTCAGCTGCTAATACTTGAGAATATTCTTTGGTTCCCTTTGTGTCGAATCAATAAATTTGGTTTGAATACTCTACCCTCAAAAACTGTTGCGATCCCCTATACTTGTGGGTTATCAACACTATTTTCTAGCGCCGTTGTTGGGGAGCATAGCTCTATTCTTTGAGTCACTTGGGATTTATATCTGTTTATCACTATGAAGAACTTGAAAGATCCAAGAACCAAGATTTATCCCTCAACTCTAAGGGGAGGTAAGGAACTGCCATCTAGCTCTACACTTGATTCACCTTCTGTTTTGAGTAAGCTTGCGACACC
This sequence comes from Triticum aestivum, assembly GCF_018294505.1. Classification (NCBI taxonomy): domain Eukaryota; kingdom Viridiplantae; phylum Streptophyta; class Magnoliopsida; order Poales; family Poaceae; genus Triticum; species Triticum aestivum. Next base: position 414,051,319 of record NC_057806.1, read on the forward strand.
TAAACCTGCTTCTGCTATTCATTCTGATATGTCGCATATTATTGATGATGCCACTTCTGCTCTGCATGATACTTATGATGAAACTACTTCTATGCTTGATACTACTTTGCCACTTGATGAATTTCTTGATGAACAACTTGCTAGGGCTAGAGAGAATGAAATTATTGAAACTGATAATATTGATGAAAGTGATGATGAAGATTCTCCTCCTAGATATGAATTTCCTGTTGTTCCTGAGGGTTATGTTATGGATGAAGAAACTACTAGAGACTTTCTTGCCTGCAATGATAGAAGTGATATTAAGAAATTATTATCTAAGCTTAAAGAAAAGTCTTTGAATGCTAGAATGAAATATGATCCTGCTTATGCTACTTCACCTATCTTTATTATTGATAATGATTATGATTTCTCAGTTGATCCTGAATTAATTACTTTGGTTGAATCTGATCCTTTCTATGGCTATGAATCTGAAACTGTTGTGGCACATCTTACTAAATTAAATGATATAGCTACCCTGTTCACTAATGATGAGAAAACTCACTATTATTATATCCTTAAATTATTTCTGTTCTCATTAAAGGGTGATGCTAAGATATGGTTTAATTCTCTTGATCCTGGTTGTGTGCGTAGTCCCCAGGATATGATTTATTACTTCTCTACTAAATATTTCCCCGCTCATAAGAAACAAGCTGCCTTAAGGGAAATATATAATTTTGTGCAAATCAAAGAAGAGAGTCTCCCACAAGCTTGGGGAGGCTTCTCCAATTACTTAATGCTTTGCCTGATCATCCTCTTAAGAAAAATGAAATACTTGATATCTTTTATAATGGACTAATCGATGCTTCCAGAGATTACCTGGATAGTTGTGCCAGTTGTGTTTTCAGGGAAAGAACAGTTGATCAAGCTGAAATTCTATTGAATAATATGTTGACCAATTAAAATAATTGGACACTTCCTAAACCAACTCCTAAGCCTACTCCGAAGAAAAGGGGTATTCTATTTCTCAGTCCTGAAGATGTGCAAGAGGCAAAGAAATCTATGAAAAAGGGTATTAAAGCTGAAGATGTCAAGAATTTACCTCATGTTGAAGAAATACATGGTCTTAATTCACCACCTATTGAAGAAACACACGGTCTTCATAACCCGACACAGGTAGTAAAGGTAAACTCTCTTTATAGATATGATAAAGCTGAAATCCCTCCTGGTAAGTTTGCTAGCCAATGTTTGGATGAATTTGATAACTTGATGGTTAAGCAAGAAGATTTCAATGCTTATGTTGGTAGACAATTGAAACATAATGCTTATATGATTGAACACTTGAGTGATTATATGGCTAGTGTTAAAGGTGAACTTAAACTTATTAGTAAACATGATTCTGTGGTTACCACTCAAGTAGAACAAGTACTTAAAGCTCAGAATGATTTGCCCAATGAATTAAATAATAAGAAGAATGATAATGCTGTTAGAGTTATGACTAGAGGAGGTAAACTGACTTAGGAACCATTGTATCCTGAGGGCCACCCTAAGAGAATTGAGCAAGATTCTCGGAGAATTAATATTTATGCACCTAGTCCTTCTAAAAGGAAGGAAAAGAAAAATGATAGGACTTTGCATGCTTCCAGTGAACTTGTTACAGACAGACCTGAGAATCCCAATGATATTTCTATTTCTGATGCTGAAACACAATCTGGTAATGAACATGAACCTAGTGATAATGTTAATGATGATGTTCATGTTGATGCTCAACCTAGTAATGATAATGATGTAGAGATTGAACCTGCTATTGATCTTAATAACCCACAATCAAAGAATCAACGTTATGATAAGAGAGACTTTGTTGTTAGGAAGCATGGTAAAGAAAGAGAACCATGGGTTCAGAAACCCATGCCTTTTCCTCCTAAACCATCCAAGAAAAAGGATGATGAGGATTTTGAGCGCTTTGCTGAAATGATTAGACCTATCTTTTTGCGTATGCGTTTGACTGATATGCTTAAAATGAACCCTTATGCTAAGTATATGAAAGATATTGTTACTAATAAAAGAAATATACCGAAAGCTAAAATTTCCACCATGCTTGCTAATTATACTTTTAAGGGTGGAATACCAAAGAAACTAGGAGATCCAGGAGTACCAACTATACCATGCTCCATTAAAAGAAACTATGTTAAAACTGCTTTATGTGATCTTCGAGCCGGTGTTAGTGTTATGCCTCTCTCTTTATATCGTAGGCTTGATTTGAATAAGTTGACACCTACTGAAATATCTTTGCAAATGGCTGATAAATCAACTGCTATACCTGTCGGTATTTGTGAGTATGTGCTTGTTGTGGTTGCAAACGTTACTATTTTAATGGACTTTGTTATTCTTGATATTCCCGAGGACGATAGTATGTCTATTATTCTTGGAAGACCCTTTTTGAATACTGCAGGGGCTGTTATTGATTGCACCAAAGGCAATGTCACTTTTCATGTTAATGGTAATGAGCATACGGTACACTTTCTGAGGAAACAACCTTAAGTCCACAATATCAATTCTATTGGAAAAATTTCAACAATCACTATTGGAGGTTTTGAATTTCCTCTTCCTACTGTCAAGAAGAAATATGATACTCTTATTATTGGGGACATGCATATCCCCGTTGAGGTAACCTAGTGTTATTCGAAATTTCTTTGGTTCCATGTTATTCAGAATGAGTTTGTTAACAAGACTTGATCAACCTTGTTAGTGGATTCCTTTTGATGAGCATGAGATTGATGAATTTAGAAAACACAACTCTCTGTACCCTCTTTTTACTTTCTGTTATTTATATTAAATAAAGCAAAAATAGTATTTTCTGTCAGTTTTCTGAATTAACCATGCAATAAAAAAATACCCCAAAAATAAAAGTTCTCCAAATGCCCTGAAATTTAAATATGATTTTTTCTAGAATATTTGAGAATATCTGGCACTGAGAACACAGCAGGAGGAGCAAGCACCTGGCCACGAGGGTCCAGGGCGCGCCCACCCCCCTGGGCGCGCCCCCTGCCTCATGGGCCCATGCTGGCTCCGCTCCACTTATTCCAGCTACCACACACTCCTTCTTCCTCCCAAAAACATCACTAATTAACCAGCTCAAGCACGAGTTCAAGCTCATCTTGCTGCCATTTTCGATCTCCTAGCTCAAAGCTCCATTCACAAAACTGCTTTGGGGGATTGTTCTTTGGTATGTGACTCCTCCAATGGTCCAATTAATTTTTGTTCTAGTGCTTTATTCATTGCAAATTTTTGCTGCTTAGGTGACCCTGTTCTTGAGCTTGCATGTCAAATTTATATGGTCAAAAGTAGTTCTAATGCATGATATATCCTCTAGGCACTTGTAGGAGTAGTTGCTATCAATTTTGTTGAGTTTGGTTCACTTTTATTTTGAGTTACTAAAAATTTCACAAAACTTTCAGAGGAAGAAATATGTTTAGGAAAATGTACCAAGGTGGTTCTTCAAGGAAGCAAGGACCCAGACCCGCAATACGCGATGCGGATGAGGAACCACCAAGAGAAGCTCAAGTGCGGCCTTGTGAATGGTCGTTAGAGGATTTCATGATCCAAGCATGAATCAAGGAGGAATTTGAAGCATATGTGCGCAATGCCGATCTTGAGAGCTTCGAGGCAGATAAGTGCCGTCAATACTATCACCTAACTAATTCCTTTGTGAGAAGGTTCAAATTTTCATCTTCACGTAATTCTCACACTGTCCTGTTTGATCTTTATGATAAATCTTATAGAATGGACTTAGAAGATTTTACAACTGCTTGTAAACTTCCACAATGGGGTAATGTTAGTGAACCTCGCAAATATGAATTTAGAGATTTTCTTGCTAGTATAATTGTGGGGGAATCTAGGGATGTGACACAAGCTACCATAGGGAGCATTCATTTTCCTGCTATACATTATTTTGCTCTCTTCATAGGTAGATGCATTAATGGTAAGGATGAAGCATGTCACATGTGTGTGCCAGATCTTAGTGTTCTCAAGAGTGTTGTATTAGGAGATAAACAATACACCTTGGGGGCTATTGTTGCACATAGGTTGCATAATAATCGTATTCATGGAGATTTCTTTGGTGTAATTTATGCAACTCGTATAGCTAACTTTATTGAGATACCCATACGTGGATATGATATTGAGTTGCCTCCTGCTTATTTAGATTATGATGCTATGGTTCGTCATCAGTTTGTTGGGTGGAACGATCAGTTCCTCCAGTACCGACTAATCTTTGACAGACGACGCACCTATCACGTCGCTCTCCCTGCCCCTAATTTCTTTGACTTTCAGGCAAAGGGGAGATATGTTATAACCAGTGAGGAGACGACCGAGTATAAGAGGAGGGCGGAGACAGCTCGCCTCCAAGCTACAGCTCATCAGGCAATTGCCGCTGCATCTCAGTACGACCCCAGCTACAACTTTGGATATCCACCAGGCCAGCCGTGGCCATAGACCAACTTAGACCAAAGGCCTAAGCTTGGGGGAATACGTACTTCTCACCGACATTACGTACTTCTCACACACTTAGACCAAAGGCCTAAGCTTGGGGGAATACGTACTTCTCACACACTTAGACCAAAGGCCTAAGCTTGGGGGAATACGTACTTCTCACCGACATTACATTCCTATTCTCACCGACATTACATGCCTAAGCTTGGATTTCCTTTTTATGCTTTCTTCTTGTGTGCTTGATAAACCCTTAAGATAAAACAAAAAAAATTAGTTGTAGCATTTAGCTAGTTTACCTTCCATGCCTGTAGTAGTAATTAAAAAGAAAAACCCAAAAAGATTTCTCATTCTTCTTTTGCTTGTTGGGAGCTTTCCCATGTAAATAGTTTTGTTTCTTTTCTTATTCTTTGGGGGTCGAGAGGAGAAGACCATGATTAAAAAGTTGATGGCTCTTTTATGCTTTATTGTTGATCTAACAAAGAGCCCATATTACCTTGTCTTCTCTCTTGAATTGAATGCTTGCAGATTCCAGATTAATCCAATGCACATGCACTATTATTATTTTCCACACTATTCGGTCGTGCAGGTGAAAGGCAATAATGATGATTATATGATGAACTTATTGAGACGAGAAAAGCTGGTATGAACTCGACCTCTCTTGTTTTTGTAAATATGATTAGTTCATCGTTCCTGATTCAGCCTATTATTAAAGAAACATGTTTGCAATGATAGTTAGAGATTGTAGTAGCTTATGCCATGCTTAATTAGCTAGGAGCTTATAACATGCCAACATGCTATTAAAATGGTTGTGATGTGGTATGATAGGGTGGTATCCTCTTTTGAACGATTCGAGTGGCTTGACTTGGCACATGTTCACGCATGTAGTTGAAACAAAATCAACATAGCCTCTACGATATTTATGTTCATGGTGCATCATATCCTACTCATGCTTGCATTCGGTGTTGATTAATTTTAATGCATGCTCATGACTGTTGTCGCTCTCTAGCTGGTCGCTTCCCAGTCTTTTTCTAGCCTTCACTTGTACTAAGCGGGAATACTGCTTGTGCATCCAATTCCATAATCCCCAAAGTTGTTCCATATGAGTCCACCATACCTACCTATGTACGGTATCTACCTGCCGTTCCAAGTAAATTTGCATGTGCCAAACTCTAAACCTTCAAATAAACATTATGTTTTGTATGCTCGAATAGCTCATGTATCAACTAGGTCTATCTGTATCTTCCATGCTAGGCGGGTTATTCTCAAGAGGAGTGGACTCCGCTCCTCACTCACGAGAAAAGGGCTGGTCACCGGGATGCCCAGTCCCATGCTTTATGCAAATCAAATCAAAATAACTGCAAACAAAACTCCCCGGGACTCTTGTTAGTTGGAGGCACTCGTTGTTTCGAGCAAGCCATGGATTGATGCTTGTTGGTGGAGGGGGAGTATAAACTATACCATTCTGTTTGGGAACCGCCTATAATGTGTGTAGCATGGAAGATATCGAGATCTCTCGATTGTTATGTTGACAATGAAAGTATACCGCTCAAAATATTATTCATATCTATTTCAAAACTAAGCTCTGGCACCTCTACAAATCCCTGCTTCCCTCTGAGAAGGGCCTATCCATTTACTTTTATGTCGAGTCATCACACTCTTATTAAAAAGCACCAGTTGCAGAGCACCTCTGTCATTTGCATCCATTACTGTTAGTTTACATTGAGTATGACTTGAATGGATCTCTTTTACCACGAATTACAATGTCTAGTCAGTCCTTGATCTTTAAAGGTGCTCTGTGTTTATGTTTTGCGGTCTCAGAAAGGGCTAGCGGGATACCATCTTGTTATATCATATCATGACTGTTTTGAGAAAGTGTTGTCATCTGAGATTTATTATTATTGCTCGCTAGTTGATTATGCCATTGATATGAGTAAATATGAGACCTAAATGTTATTGTGAATATGGTTAGTTCATAATCTTTGCTGAAAACTTGAATGTTGGCTTTACATATTTACAACAACAAGAGCAAACAGAGTTTGTAAAAGTTTTTCCTTATCACTTTCAGTTTATCAACTGAATTGCTTGAGGACAAGCAAATGTTTAAGCTTGGGGGAGTTGATACGTCTCTGTCGTATCTACTTTTCCAAACACTTTTGCCCTTGTTTTGGACTCTAACTTGCATGATTTGAATGGAACTAACCCGAACTGACGTTGTTTTCAGCAGAATTACCATGGTGTTATTTTTGTGCAGAAATAAAAGTTATCGGAATGACCTGAAAATCAATGGAGAATTATTTTGGAATATATATAAAAATACTGGAAGAAATAACCACGTCAGGTGACCCACACCCTGTCCACGAGGGTGGGGGGGCGCGCCCCCCGCCTCGTGGGTCCCCTAACGCTCCACCGACCTCAACCTTGACTCCATATATTCACTTTCGGGGAGAAAAATTAGAGAGAAGGATTCATCGCGTTTTATGATATGGAGCCGCCGCCAAGCCCTAAACTCTCTCGGGAGGGCTGATCTGGAGTCCGTTCGGGGCTCCGGAGAGGGGAATCCATCGCCATCGTCATCATCAACCTTCCTCCATCACCAATTTCATGATGCTCGCCGCCATGCGTGAGTAATTCCATAGTAGGCTTGCTGGACGGTGATGGGTTGGATGAGATTTATCATGTAATCGAGTTAGTTTTGTTAGGGTTTGATCCCTAGTATCCACTATGTTCTGAGACTGATGTTGCTATGACTTTGCTATGCTTAATGCTTGTTAGTAGGGCCCGAGTGCCATGATTTCAGATCTGAACCTACTATGTTTTCATCAATATATGAGAGTTCTAGATCCTATCTTGCAAGTCTATAGTCACCTATTATGTGTTATGATCCGTTAACCCTGAAGTGACAATAATCGGGATAGTTACCGGTGATGACCGTAGTTTGAGGAGTTCATGTATTCACTATGTGTTAATGCTTTGGTCCGATACTCTATTAAAAGGAGGCCTTAATATCCCTTAGTTTCCAATAGGACCCCGCTGCCACGGGAGGGTAGGACAAAAGATGTCATGCAAGTTCTTTTCCATAAGCATGTATGACTATATTCGGAATACATGCCTACACTACATTGATGAACTGGAGCTAGTTTTGTGTCACCCTAGGTTATGACTATTACATGATCGATCGCATCCGGCATAATTCTCCATCACCAATCCATTGCCTACGAGCTTTTCCATATATTGTTCTTCGCGTGCCTTGGTTGCTTGCCGGCGGGTGCCTCGAGGACGGCCCAACGTGTGGTCTCATAGGACAACATTGCAAGGGCATCGGCGGCGCATGGTAACGGTGGTGCGTGCAACAGTTGACCAGGGCTACGAGGACGGCGGCCTTCAATGCAGATGCCACGGCGGCCGCCGCTTCGTCACGGCTGAGTGCGACATCGACCAACCCGACATGACAGCATGGACCATCACGTAGGTGATGAACCCTAGCTCGGAGGAGCAGTCAACCACTATGAGGATTGCTTAGCAACACTACTCGTTCCTATAGCAGTCACGGGTTGGAGATGGAGAGATGTTTGAGAAGTGTCCTATTGCCTCCAGTTTTGTGATATGGTTCTTGGTGATTTCCATATGTGATTGGTCCTTTTGTAGTGTATCAAGATTGTTGTTTCTTCTTCTTATTGGCTGCCATTTGAGATGCGAGGAAAGGAACAGTGGCGATGCACAACCACAGAGTCATAGCCCAAACTCTACACAACGCCCCACAGTATGATTGTCATCAGCTTGTCGGTGGACGTAGCGGCGGCTGCTCACCCATGGAATCATATGAGTGAGGTCTTTTCTCCCTTTCTGAATTCAGAAGCCTTCCACTTTTGTGTATATATGAACTTGTTCTTAATTACTTATTACTACAATATTTGAAACTTTGAATTGTAAGGTATATGCACGGGTATTCAGCAGTTGTTCTTTGATCAATCTAATATAAAATCAGTACTTTCTGTTGCCCCTCATCCCCCCTCTTTTGATCACACAATTTCGTACAAATTCTTTTTGCATGTATCTTGCCAAACAGACCCAATTCAGGAAACAGGAACTCAATACACTTGTTGATATGAGAATAGGACTGAAGATTATGTATAAAAATTCCTTGCAGAATCTCTTTTCCATTGTATGCATATGTTTCTTTTACTTTTCGAGTACTTCTGCACCATCAACTATCAAGTATGATCAATCACTTCACTAATGTAGTTGCTTGCTAATCCTGATCGATGTTTCCAGCTTTCCCTGTCATCTTGTTGATAATGCAGTCAACTCTATTTCTCTTTAAGCATTGTCGATCATTATATCCTTCTGTCGTCTCAACGAACAAGAGAGGTAGGAAGCAATGAAAAGTCCCATCTTTTTGTTTGTTTATGAATGTCTGTTTTTTCTTGCTATCATTGTCATGACAATGAGAGAATATGATGTGGTTTTGTTTTTCTCTCATCCATGTTAAACACTAACCCGCAGCTTAGCTAGACAGGGTCAACCTCTAAGTCCTGTTCGTAAAAAATCAGATACGTATTTCAATTGAGGTGAAAAACACTATGAATTGCAGTTGTATGCAACTTTAATTTGACATTACATATACACTATTAATTGGAGTTGTAAGTAACTTTAAATTCACATGACATATACATTTGTGGTCAAACATTTTCTTTAGATAACACATTAATCTGTACGTGAATCCCATGTCGTATTTTGCGGCCCATGAAAAATCCAAATTACATGTGCCTTCACTTATGGTGCTCAAGATATTACTGTCATAATTATATTTTTTCAAAGTAGTTCATTGTCGTACATACTGTTCACCAAGAGATACAAAATTGCATAAAACATGAGCCTGTGTGGTGATCATGCCAGCCACACAGCTTCCAGATAGGTTAACCTGATCCCGTAGTGAGGCCATTCTACTCTACTGATTTTGTGGGGTATATTTCCTCTTCCTGTTCTTTTTATGGGCAATGTATTCATCTGTGTCACTGGTCTTTGTTATCTACCTATCTAGCAATCTTTGATTAGTTATTTGATTTTTTACCATCCTTCGTAAACTCTCTTTGAGATGTTCTCCTGCTATGACAAATGTTGTGCTCGGTTTATAATGCAAGGGATTTGTGTGTTAATGTGCTACCATTGTTGACTGTGTTTTTGTGATATAAAACATGAGGAAATTCTGATAAATATTGGTGGTATAGTGCTTTCTTCTGAAACATAAAAAGATGTACTTGTCATGTTCTAAAAACAAAAAAGGTTTGTTCTATTTTGCTATACAAGCACTTATGTACCTTACATATTCTTTTATTAGCCTAAAATTGTTGCATACTGATGAAAGCGATAATACTACATATGAGTATATGCTTGTCATTTTATTAAAATTGGTGCATTATTCGGTGCTCTTTTAATACTATGTGTTATCATCTCTTAAAAAATCCCTATATGTTGAATTTACATATGATTTTTATCTTGTCTCCGAGACAATGTATGTGCTCAAATATTATTCAAAATTCTATCCTTTTAGAGGAAATAATCCTGGATTTAGTAAAAATATTACAAAGCAATATCATTGTCGTTTAGTTCACTAATTCATTCATTATGGATAGCGGTAGAGGGAGAGAAAATGCTCTTCTAAGATTATAAGAAAGTGTAAGCTATCCTATAGTGATGCATATGATTTGTATTGTGGAGCCGTGAGGCATAGTAGCCTCCACTCGGATATAGCATTGCCTAAATTTGTTGTTCCGTGGAAACGCACGGTCATTCCGCTAGTCTCCGTAAATTTTCAGGTCAAATGGACTCTGTTTGATATTCTTTTTCTGCGAAACTCAAAAACAAGGAAAAACAGAAACTGGCACTAGGCTCTAGGTTAATAGGTTAGTCCCAAAAATCATATAAAATAGCATATAAATGCATATAAAACATCCAAGATAGATAATATAATAGCATGGAACAATCAAAAATTATAAATACGTTGGAAACGTCTCAAGCATCCACAAGCTCAATTCCTGCTCGTCCTCGAGTAGGTAAATGATAAAAACATAATTTTTGATGTGGAATGCTAGATGCAAGAATATTTAGATCCATAAGATTCAAAACAAAAGTTTAATATTGACATAAAACAATAATATTTCAAGCATACTAACAAGACAATTATGACTTCTCAAAATAACATGGCCAAAGAAAGCTTATCCCTACAAAATCATATAGCCTGGCTATGCTCCATCTTCATTACACAAAATACTCAAATCATGCACAACCCCGATGACAAGCCAAGCAATTGTTTCATACTTCTGATGTTCTCAAACTTTCTCAACTTTCACATAATACATGACTGTGATCCATGGACATAGCACTATAGGTGGAATAGAATATGGTGGTTGTGGAGAAGACAAAGAAGAGGGAGATAGTCTCACATCAACTAGGCATATCAATGGACTATGGAGATGCCCATCAATAAATATCAATGTGAGTGAGTAGGGATTGCCATGCAACGGATGCACTAGAGCTATAAGTTTATGAAAGCTCAAAAAGAAAACTAAGTGGGTGTGCATCCAACTTGCTTACTCATGAAGACCTAGGGCATTTTGAGGAAGCCCATCGTTGGAATATACAAGCCAAGTTCTATAATGAAAAATTCCCACTAGTATATGAAAGTGACAACATAGGAGACTCTCTATCATGAAGATCATGGTGCTACTTTGAAGCACAAGTGTGGTAAAAGGATAGTAGAATTGCCCCTTCTCTTTTTTTCTCTCATTATTTTTTGTTTTTTGGGCCTTCTCTTTTTTGGCCTTTCCTTTTTTTGTTTCCTCACATGGGACAATGCTCTAATAATGAAGATCCTCACACTTTTATTTACTTACAACTCAAGAATTACAACTCGATACTTTGAATAAAATATGAATCTATATGAATGCCTCCGGCGGTGTACCGGGATGTGCAATGAATCAAGAGTCACATGTATGAAAGAATTATGTACGGTGGCTTTGCCACAAAGACGATGTCGACTACATGACCATGCAAAGAAATATGACAATGATGAAACGTCTCATAATAAACGGAATGGTGGAAAGTTGCATGGAAATATATCTTGGAATGGCTATGGAAATGCCATAATAGGTAGGTATGGTGACTATTTTGAGGAAGGATATATGGTGGGTTTATGGCACCGGCGGAAGTTGCGTGGTACTAGAGAGGCTAGCAATGGTGGAAGGGCGAGAGTGCGTATAATCCATGGACTCAACATTAGTCATAAAGAACTCACATACTTATTGCAAAAATCTATTAGTCATCAAAACAAAGTACTACATGCATGCTCCTAGGGGGTATATTGGTAGGAAAAGACCATCGCTCGTTCCCGACCACCACTCATAAGGAAGACAATCAAAAAATACCTCATGCTCCAACTTCGTTACATAACGGTTCACCATACGTGCATGCTACGGGACTCACAAACCTCAACACAAGTATTTCTCAAATTGACAATTACTCACTAGCATGACTCTAATATCACCATCTTCATATCTCAAAACAATCATAAGGAATCAAACTTCTCCTAGTATTCAATGCACTTTATATGAATTTTTAATTATATCCCTCTTGGATGCCAATCATATTAGGACTAAATTCACAACCAAAGAAAATTATCACGCTGTTTAAAGACTCTCAAAATAATATAAGTGAAGCATGAGAGTTCATCAATTTCTTCAAAAAAAACTACCTCCATGCTCTAAAAAGATATAAGTGAAGCACTAGAGCAAATGACAAACTACTCCAAAAGATATAAGTGAAGATCAATGAGTAGTTGACTAATTTTGTAACTATGTGAATACTCCATCTCATAAATAAAATTTCAGATCTTAAGTACTTTATTCAAACAGCAAGAAAAACAAAATAAAATGACATTGAAAGGATAGCACATATCATGTGAAGAAGCAAAAACTTAGGCTCAACCAAAACTGATCGATAGTTGTTGAAGAAGAAAGGTGGGATGCCAGGCGGGGCATCCCCAAGCTTAGATGCTTGAGACTTATTGAAATATTAACTTGGGATGCCTTGGTCATCCCCAATCTTGAACTTTTGTGTCTCCTTAATTCATTTCATATCGCGGTTTCCCTAAATCTTAAAAGCTCCATCCACGCAAAACTCAACAAGAACCCGTGAGGTAAGTTAGTATAAATCCACACAAAACCTTATCATTCTATACTGTAGAAAATCAATAAAATTATTATTTTATATTGCCTACTAAATGGCTCTGCATATTTAACACTCCTATCCTCAAATAGAATCATTAAACAAGCAAATATATGCAAACAATGCAAACACAACAGCAATTTGCCTAAACAGAATAGTTTGTAAAGAATGCAAGAGGAATCATACTTCCATAACTCCAAAAATTCTAAAAATTTACCACACTGTAGATAATTTGTTGTTACTCACTGTGTAAAAATTCCAAGATTTTATTATGTTCTGACTATTCGCAAATATTCAAAACATAACAGCAAACTTTCTGTTTTTAAAACAACAACATATAGACATGGTAAATGCTATACTTGACCTTTTTATTGAACTAAAGGATGTAAAATATTACTCTAAATATCAGAAAGGAAATAATAATAAAAGAAAATGACACTCCAAGCAAAACACATATCATGTGGTGAATAAAATATAGCTCCAAGTAAGGTTACCGATGAACGAAGACGAAAGACGGGATGCCATCCGGGGCATCCCCAAGCTTAGGCTCTTGGTTGTCCTTGGATATTACCTTGGGGTGCCTTGGGCATCCCCAAGCTTAGGCTCTTGCCACTCCTTATTCCATAGTCCATCAAAACTTTACCCAAAACTTGAAAACTTCACACCACAAAACTCAACAGAAAACTCGTAAGCTCCGTTAGTATAATAAAGCAAATAACCATTTAGGTACTGTTGTGAAATCATTCTAAATTTATATTGGTGTTATATCTACTATATTCAAATTTCTCCATGGTTCATACCCTCCGATACTACTCATAGATTCATCAAAATAAGTAAACAACACAATTAAAACAGAATATGTCAAAAACAGAACAGTCTGTAGCAATCTGTAACTCTCAAATACTTCTGTAACTACAAAAATTATGAAACATTAGGAAAGCCTAAGAAATTTGTTTATAATCTTCTGAAAAAATAACCAGTATTTTATCACGCTCCTGTTAAAAATGAGAATTGTTTTCCTGAGCGCAAAAGTTTCTGTTTTTCAGCAAGATCAGATCAACCATCACCATAGATCATCCTAAAGGTCTTACTTGGCACTTTATTGAAATAAAAGCTATAAAACATGATTACTAAAGTAGCATAATCATGTGAACACACAAAAACAGTAGGTATAAATGTTGGGTTGTCTCCCAACAAGTGCTTTTCTTTAATGCCTTTTTAGCAAGGCATGATAATTTCAATGATGCTCACATAAAAGATAGGAATTGAAACATAATGGGGGCATCATGAAGAATATGACAACCACATTTAAGTCTAACCCACTTCCTATGCATAGGGATTTTTGTTGGAAATATGCCCTAGAGGCAATAATAAATTGATTATTATTATATTTCCTTGTTCATGATAATCGTTTATTATCCATGCTATAATTGTATTGATAGGAAACTCAGATACATGTGTGGATACATAGACAACACCATGTCCCTAGTAAGCCTCTAGTTGACTAGCTCGTTGATCAATAGATGGTTACGGTTTCCTAACCATGGACATTGGATGTCGTTGATAACGGGATCACATCATTAGGAGAATCATGTGATGGACAAGACCCAATCCTAAGCCTAGCACTAAGATCGTGTAGTTCATTTGCTAGAGCTTTGCCAACGTCAAGTATCTCTTCCTTCGACCATGAGAGCGTGTAACTCCTGGATACCGTAGGAGTGCTTTGGGTGTATCAAACGTCACAACGTAACTGGGTGACTATAAAGGTGCACTACAGGTATCTCTGAAAGTATCTATTGTTTTATGCGGATCGAGACTGGGATTTGTCACTCCGTGTAAACGGAGAGGTATCTCTGGGCCCACTCGGTAGGACATCATCATATGCGCAATGTGACCAAGGAGTTGATCACGGGATGATGTGTTACGGAACGAGTAAAGTGACTTGCCGGTAACGAGATTGAACAAGGTATTGGATACCGACGATCGAGTCTCGGGCAAGTAACATACCGATAGACAAAGGGAATTGAATACGGGATTGATTAAGTCCTTGACATCGTGGTTCATGCCGATGAGATCATCGTGGAACATGTGGGAGCCATCATGGGTATCCAGATCCCGCTGTTGGTTATTGACCGGAGAACGTCTCGGTCATGTCTACATGTCTCCCGAACCCGTAGGGTCTACACACTTAAGGTTCGATGACGCTAGGGTTATAAAGGAAGCTTGTATGTGGTTACTGAATGTTGTTCGGAGTCTCGGATGAGATCCCGGACGTCACGAGGAGTTCCGGAATGGTCCGGAGGTAAAGATTTATATATGGGAAGTCCTGTTTTGGTCACCGGAAAAGTTTCGGGCGATATAGGTAATGTACCGGGACCACTGGGAGGGTCCCGGGGGTCCACCAAGTGGGGACACCTGCCCCAGAAGGCTGCGTGGGCCATGTGTAGGAGGGGACCAGCCCCTAGGTGGGCTGGTGCGCCCCCCACAAGGGGCCAAGGCGCAAGGGAGAGTGGGAGGGGGCAAACCCTAGTCCAGATGGGCCTTAAGGCCCACCTAGTGGGCGCCTCCCCTCTCTCCCCCTCTTGGCCGCCTCCCCAAGTCCCATCTAGGGCTGGCCGCACCCCTTGGGGTGGGAAACCCTAAAGGGGGCGCAGCCCCCTTCTCCCCTATATAAATAGAGGCATGGGGCTGCCCATAGCACATGAGAACTTCTCCTCTCGTTGGTGCAGCCCTATCTCTCCTCTTCCTCCTCTCCCATGGTGCTTGGCGAAGCCCTGCGGGATTGCCACGCTCCTCCACCACCACCACGCCGTTGTGCTGCTGCTGGATGGAGTCTTCCTCAACCTCTCCCTCTCTCCTTGCTGGATCAAGGCATGGGAGACGTCATCGGGCTGTACGTGTGTTGAACGCGGAGGTGCCGTGCGTTCGGCACTTGATCATCGGTGATTTGAATCACGACGAGTATGACTCCATCAACCCCGTTCACTTGAACGCTTCTGCTTAGCGATCTACAAGGGTATGTAGATGCATTCTCTTTCTACTCGTTGCTGGTCTCTCCATAGATAGATCTTGGTGACACGTAGGAAAATTTTGAATTTCTGCTACGTTCCCCAACAGTGGCATCATGAGCTAGGTTTATTGCGTAGATTCTTTGCACGAGTAGAACACAAAGTAGTTGTGGGTGTTGATGTTGTTCAATATGCTTACCGTTACTAGTCCAATCTTGTTTCGACGGTATTGTGGGATGAAGCGGCCCGGACCGACCTTACACGTACTCTTACGTGAGACAGGTTCCACCGATTGACATGCACTTGGTGCATAAGGTGGCTAGCGGGTGCCAGTCTCTCCCACTTTAGTCGGAACGGATTCGATGAAAAGGGTCCTTATGAAGGGTAAATAGCAATTGGCATATCACGTTGTGGTTTTGCGTAGGTAAGAAACGTTCTTGCTAGAAACCCATAGCAGCCACGTAAAACATGCAACAACAATTAGAGGACGTCTAACTTGTTTTTGCAGGGTATGCTTTGTGATGTGATATGGCCAACAAGAATGTGGTGAATAATATGTGATGTATGAGATTGATCATGTTCTTGTAATAGGATTCACGACTTGCATGTCGATGAGTATGACAACCGGCAGGAGCCATAGGAGTTGTCTTTATTTATTGTATGACCTACGTGTCATTGAAAACGCCATGTAAATTACTTTACTTTATTGCTAAACGCGTTAGCCATAGAAGTAGAAGTAGTCGTTGGCGTGACAACTTCATGAAGACACGATGATGGAGATCATGATGATGGAGATCATGGTGTCATGCCGGTGACGATGATGATCATGGAGCCCCGAAGATGAAGATCAAAGGAGCAAAATGATATTGGCCATATCATGTCACTATTTGATTGCATGTGATGTTTATCATGTTTATGCATCTTGTTTACTTAGGACGACGGTAGTAAATAAGATGATCCCTTACAAAATTTCAAGAAGTGTTCTCCCCTAACTGTGCACCGTTGCTACAGTTCGTCGCTTCTAAGCACCACGTGATGATCGGGTGTGATGGATTCTTACGTTCACATACAACGGGTGTAAGACAGTTTTACACAGCGAAAACACTTAGGGTTAACTTGACGAGCCTAGCATGTACAGACATGGCCTCGGAACATGGAGACCGAAAGGTCGAGCATGAGTCGTATAGTAGATACGATCAACATGAAGATGTTCACCGATGATGACTAGTCCGTCTCACGTGATGATCGGACACGGCCTAGTTGACTCGGATCATGTAATCACTTAGATGACCAGAGGGATGTCTATCTGAGTGGGAGTTCATAAGATGAACTTAATTATCCTGAACATAGTCAAAAGACCTTTGCAAATTATGTCGTAAGCTCGCGCTTTAGTTCCATTGTTTTAGATATGTTCCTAGAGAAAATATAGTTGAAAGTTGATAGTAGCAATTATGCAGACAGTAGAAAGCTTATGTCCTTAATGCACTGCTCAGTGTGCTGAACCCCAGACATTGTTTGTGGATGTTGTGAACATCGGACATACACGTCTTGATAACTACGTGATAGTTCAGTTAAACGGTTTAGAGTTGAGGCACGAAATACGTTTTCGAAACATCGCGAAACATATGAGATGCTTCGAGGGCTGAAATTGGGATTTCAGGCTCGTGCCCATGTCAAGAGGTATAAGACCTCTGATGATTTTCTTAGCCTGCAAACTAAGGGAGAAAAGCTCAATCGTTGAGCTTGTGCTCAGATTGTCTGAGTACAACAATCACTTGAATCGAGTGGGAGTTGATCTTCCAGATGAGATAGTGATGTTTCTTCAAAGTCATTGCCACCAAGCTACTAGAGCTTCGTGATGAACTATAACATATCAAGGATAGAGATGATGATCCTTGAGGTATTCGCGTTGTTTGACATCGCGAAAGTAGAAATCAAGAAGGAGCATCAATTGTTGATGGTTGGTGAAACCACTAGTTTCAAGAAGGGCAAGGGCAAGAAGGGATACTTCATGAAACGGCAAATCAGCTGCTGCTCTAGTGAAGAAATCCAAGGTTGAACCCAAACCCGAGACTAAGTGCTTCTGTAATAAGGGGAATAACCACTGGAGCAGAATTACCCTAGATACTTGGTAGATGAGAAGGCTGGCAAGGTCGATAGAAGTATATTGGATATACATTGTGTGGACGTGTACTTTACTAGTACTCCTAGTAGCACCAGGGTATTAGATACCGGTTCGGTTGCTAAGTGTTAGTAACTCGAAATAAAAGCTACAGAATAAACGGAGACTAGCTAAAGGTGAGCTGACGATATGTGTTGGAAATGTTTCCAATGTTGATATGATCAAGCATCGCACGCTCCCTCTACCACCGAGATTGGTGTTTGCGTTGAGCATATACATGATTGGATTATGTCTATCGCAATACGGTTATTCATTTAAGGAGAATAATGGTTACTCTATTTATTTGAATAATACCTTCGATGGTCTTGCACCTAAATAAATGGTTTATTGAATCTCGATCGTAGTGATACACATTTTCATGCCAAAAGATATAAGATAGTAATAATAGTACCACTTACTTGTGGCACTGCCATGTAAGTCATAATGGTATAAAACGCATGAAGAAGCTCCATGTTGATGGATCTTTGGACTCACTCGTTTTTGAAAAGTTTGAGACATGCGAACCATGTCTATTGGTGTATACGCATGAAGAAACTCCATGCAGATGGATCGTTTGGACTCACTTGATTTTGAATCACTTGAGATATGCAAATCATACCACATGGGCAAGATGACTGAAAAGCCTCGTTTTCAGTAAAATGGAACAAGATAGCAACTTGTTGGAAGCAACACATTTTGATGTGTGCAGTCCAATGAGTGCTGAGGCATGCAGTGAATATCGTTGTGTTCTTACTTCACAGATGATTCGAGTAAATGTTGAGTATATTTACTTGATGAAACACAAGTCTGAATTATTGAATGGTTCAAGTAATTTCAGAGTGAAGTTGAAGATCATTGTGACAAGAGGATAAAATGTCTATGATATGATCATAGAGGTGAATATCTGAGTCACGAGTTTTGGCACACAATTAAGACATTGTGGAAATTGTTTCGCAATTAATACCGCCTGGAACACCATAGTGTGATGGTGTGTCCGAACATCATAGTTGCACCCTATTGGATATGATGCATACCATGATGTCTCTTATCGAAATGCCACGGTAGTTTATGGGTTAGGCATTAAAGACAACCACATTCACTTTAAATAGGGCACCACGTAATTCCGATGAGATGACACCGTATGAATTATGGTTTAGAGAAACCTAAGTTGTCGTTTCTTAAAGGTTTGGGGCTGCGACGCTTATGTGAGAAAGTTTCAGGATTAAGCTCGAACCCAAAGCGGATAAAGTACATCTTCATAGGACACCCAAAACAGTTGGGTATACCTCCTAATTCAGATCCGAAAGCAATATGAATTGTTTCTAGAATCGGGTCCTTTCTCGAGGAAAGGTTTCTCTTGAAAGAATTGAGTGGGAGGATGGTGGAGACTTGATGAGGTTATTGAACCACCACTTCAACTAGCGTGTAGCAGGGCACAGGAAGTTGTTCCTGTGGCTTCTACACCAACTGAAGTAGAAGCTTATGATAGTGATCATGAAACTTCGGATCGAGTCACTACCGTACCTCGTAGGGTGACAAGGATACGTACTACTTCAGAGTGGTACAGTAATCCTGTCTTGAAGGTCATGTTGCTAGACAACAATGAACCTACGAGCTATGGAGAAGCGATGGTGGGCCCAAATTCTGACAAATGGTTAGAAACCATAGAATCCGAGATAGGATCCACGTATCAGAACAAAGCATGGACTTTGGTGGACTTACCCGATGATCGGCAAGCCATTGAGATAAATGGATCTTTAAGAAGAAGACGGACGTGGACGGTAATGTCACCGTCTATGAAGATCGACTTGTGGCGAAGAGTTTTTCACAAGTTCAAGGAGTTGACTATGATGAGATTTTCTCATCCGTAGCGATGCTTAAGTCCGTCGGAATCACGTTAGCACAAGCTGCATTTGTGAAATCTGGCAGATGGATGTCAAAACGAGTTTCCTTTCCAGTCGTAAGGAAAGGTTGTATGCGATACAATCAGAAAGGTTTTGTTGATCCTAAGAATGCTAAAAGGTATGCTGGCTCCAGCAATCCTTCTAAGGACTGGAGTAAACATCTCGGAGTTGGAATGTACGCTTTGATAAGATGATCAAAGATTTTGGGTCTATACAAAGTTTATGAGAAACTTGTATTTCCAAAGAAGTGAGTGGGAGCACTATAGAATTTCTGATGAGTATATGTTGTTGACATATTGATGATCAGAAATGATGTAGAATTTCTAGAAAGCATATAGGATTATTTGAAAGGTGTTTTTCAATAGAAAACCTGGATTAAGCTACTTGAACATTGAGCATCGAGATCTACAAGGATAGATCAAAAACGCTCAATAGTACTTTCAAATGAGCACATACCTTGACATGATCTTGAAGGTGTTCAAGATAGATCAGTCAAAGAAGGAGTTCTTGCCTGAGATGTAAGGTATGAAGTTAAGACTTAAAGCTCGACCACGGCAGAATAGAGAGAAAGGACGAAGGTCGTCCCCTATGCTTAAGACATAGGCTCTACAGTATGCCATGCTGAGTACAGCACCTGAAGTGTGCCTTGCCATGAGTCAGTCAAGGGGTACAAGCCAAGAATGGATCACAGGACAGCGGTCAAATTTATCCTTAGTAACTAGTGGACTAAGGAATTTTCTCGATTATGGAGGTGGAAAAAGAGTTCGTCGTAAAGGTTACGTTGATGCAAGCTTAACACCTATCCGGATAGCTCTGAGTAGAGATACCGGATACATATAATGGGGCAACAATTTAGAATAGCACCAAGTGGAACAGTTATTTGGAATGGCTCCAAATAAAACGTGGTAGCTACATCTAGGAGATGACATAGAGATTTGTAAAGCACACACAGATCTGAAAGGTTCAGACCCGTTGACTAAAACCTCTCTCACAAGCAACATGATCAAACCCAAAACTCTTTGGATGTTGGTCACATGGTGATGTGACCTGTCAGTGTTAATCACATGGTGATGTGAACTAGATTATTGACTCTAGTGCAAGTGGGAGACTGTTGGAAATATGCCCTAGAGGCAATAATAAATTGATTATTATTATATTTCCTTGTTCATGATAATCGTTTATTATCCATGCTATAATTGTATTGATAGGAAACTCAGATACATGTGTGGATACATAGACAACACCATGTCCCTAGTAAGCCTCTAGTTGACTAGCTCGTTGATCAATAGATGGTTACGGTTTCCTAACCATGGACATTGGATGTCGTTGATAACGGGATCACATCATTAGGAGAATCATGTGATGGACAAGACCCAATCCTAAGCCTAGCACTAAGATCGTGTAGTTCATTTGCTAGAGCTTTGCCAATGTCAAGTATCTCTTCCTTCGACCATGAGAGCGTGTAACTCCTGGATACCGTAGGAGTGCTTTGGGTGTATCAAACGTCACAACGTAACTGGGTGACTATAAAGGTGCACTACAGGTATCTCCGAAAGTATCTATTGTTTTATGCGGATCGAGACTGGGATTTGTCACTCCGTGTAAACGGAGAGGTATCTCTGGGCCCACTCGGTAGGACATCATCATATGCGCAATGTAACCAAGGAGTTGATCACGGGATGATGTGTTACGGAACGAGTAAAGTGACTTGCCGGTAACGAGATTGAACAAGGTATTGGATACCGACGATCGAGTCTCGGGCAAGTAACATACCGATAGACAAAGGGAATTGAATACGGGATTGATTAAGTCCTTGACATCGTGGTTCATCCGATGAGATCATCGTGGAACATGTGGGAGCCATCATGGGTATCCAGATCCCGTTGTTGGTTATTGACCGGAGAACGTCTCGGTCATGTCTACATGTCTCCCGAACACGTAGGGTCTACACACTTAAGGTTCGATGACGCTAGGGTTATAAAGGAAGCTTGTATGTGGTTACCGAATGTTGTTCGGAGTCTCGGATGAGATCCCGGACGTCACGAGGAGTTCTGGAATGGTCCGGAGGTAAAGATTTATATATGGGAAGTCCTGTTTTGGTCACCGGAAAAGTTTCGGGCGATATCGGTAATGTACCGGGACCACCGGGAGGGTCCCGGGGGTCCACCAAGTGGGGCCACCTGCCCCAGAAGGCTGCGTGGGCCATGTGTGGGAGGGGACCAGCCCCTAGGTGGGCTGGTGCGCCCCCCACAAGGGGCCAAGGCGCAAGGGAGAGTGGGAGGGGGCAAACCCTAGTCCAGATGGGCCTTAAGGCCCACCTAGTGGGCGCCTCCCCTCTCTCCCCCTCTTGGCCGCCTCCCCAAGTCCCATCTAGGGCTGGCCGCACCCCTTGGGGTGGGAAACCCTAAAGGGGGCGCAGCCCCCTTCTCCCCTATATAAATAGAGGCCTGGGGCTGCCCATAGCACATGAGAACTTCTCCTCTCGTTGGTGCAGCCCTGTCTCTCCTCTTCCTCCTCTCCCATGGTGCTTGGCGAAGCCCTGCGGGATTGCCACGCTCCTCCACCACCACCACGCCGTTGTGCTGCTGCTGGATGGAGTCTTCCTCAACCTCTCCCTCTCTCCTTGCTGGATCAAGGCATGGGAGACATCATCGGGCTGTACGTGTGTTGAACGCGGAGGTGCCGTGCGTTCGGCACTTGATCATCGGTGATTTGAATCACGACGAGTACGACTCCATCAACCCCGTTCACTTGAACGCTTCCGCTTAGTGATCTACAAGGGTATGTAGATGCATTCTCTTTCTACTCGTTGCTGGTCTCTCCATAGATAGATCTTGGTGACACGTAGGAAAATTTTGAATTTCTTCTACGTTCCCCAACAATTTTGTGAGCAAACAACTTATGGGAACAAGAATCAACTTGCATAGGAAGGTAAAACAAGCATAACTTCAAGATTTTCAACACATAGAGAGGAAACATGATATTATTGCACCTCCAACAAGCATATATTCCTCCCTCATAATAATTTTCAATAGCATCATGATTGAATTAAACAATATAACCATCATATAAAGCATTATTTTCATGACCCACAAGCATAGAAATTTTACTACTCTCCACATAAGAAAAATTCTTCTCATTCATAGTAGTGGGAGCAAACTCAACAAAATAACTATCATCTGAGGCATAATCCAATTGAAAGTTAAAATCATGATGACAAGTTTCATGGATATCATTATTATTTATAGCATACATGTCATCACAACAATCATCATAAATAGGAGGCATGCTATCATCATAATAAATTTGCTCATCAAAATTTGGGGACAAAAAATATCATCTTCATCAAACATAGCATCCCCAAGCTTATGGCTTTGCATATCATTAGCATCATGGATATTCAAGAAATTCATACTAACAACATTGCAATTATGCTCATCATACAAAGATTTTATGCCAAACATTATATAGACTTCTTCCTCTAACACTTGAGCACAATTTTCCTTTCCATCATTTTCACGGAAGACGTTAAAAAAATGAAGCATATGAGGCAACCTCAATTCCATTTTTGGTAGTTTTCTTTTATAGACTAAACTAGTGATAAAACAAGAAACTAAAAGATTCCATTGCAAGATCTAAAGATATAACTTCAAGCACTAACCTCCCCAGCAACGGCGCCAGAAAAGAGCTTGATGTCTACTGAAAGCACAAGTGCTCCCTGGGTGGTTTTGGTAATTAATGTCAACTTATCTCTTGTTGGACTAATGTTTTATCTACTATATTTCAGATAAGTTCAACAAATGGAGTGGCGTGGACAAGAGGATATGGAACCCCTGCAAGATGCTAAGAACAAAGGATTGGCTCAAGCTCAAAAGCTCAAGGCTCTACATTTTCATTTTAGTGATCCAAGATCACATTGAATCCATAGGGAAGCAAATACTATTAAAAGGGGATGAGGTGTTGCTTAATGGCTTGCTTGGACAAAGTGCTTAGTGATATGCTCCAAAGCCCTCAAACACTTCCTCATATCCACATATGTCCCAAACCAAAAGTCAAACTCGGCCCCACCGATTTGATCTATCCAGCGCCATCGAGTTCACTTGATATAGCCACTTCCAGAAACCCTAATCAATTATGTCTCACCGATGGGATCCCGGTTTCACCGAGATGGGTTTGTAAACTCTTTGTTACCTGTTGTAATTATTTCGGTCCCACCGAGATAAGAAATCGGTCCCACCGAGTTTGCCTGACCAACTCTCTGTTTTTCTTATTACCAAAATCAGTCCCACCAAGTTTGTGTAACCAGTCAAACCGAGATGAGGTTTTACCCTAACCCTAGCACATCCGTCCCACCGAGTTGATCATATCAGTCCCACTGAAATTCCTAACAGTCACATTATGAACTGAATTAGTCTGACCGAGTTTTCTGATTCGGTCCCACTGAGTTTGGTAAATTGTGTGTAACGGTTAGATTTTGTGTGGAGGCTATAAATACCCCTCCAACCACTCTTCATTCATTGCGTGAACCATCAGAATGTGCCTACACTTCCAGCATTCATTTTCTGAGAGAGAACCACCTACTCATGTGTTGAGACCAAGATATTCCATTCCAACCATATGAATCTTGATCTCTAGCCTTCCCCAAGTTGCTTTCCACTCAAATCATCTTTCCACCAAATCCAAATCTGTGAGAGAGAGTTGAGTGTTTGGGAGACTATCATTTGAAGCACAAGAGCAAGGAGTTCATCATCAACACACCATTTATTACCTTTTGGAGAGTGGTGTCTCCTAGATTGGTTAGGTGTCACTTGGGAGCCTCCGACAAGATTGTGGAGTTGAACCAAGGAGTTTGTATGGGCAAGGAGATCGCCTACTTCATGAAGATCTACCCTAGTGAGGCAAGTCCTTCGTGGGCGATGGCCATGGTGGGATAGACAAGGTTGCTTCTTCGTGGACCCTTCGTGGGTGGAGCCCTCCGTGGACTCGCGCAACTGTTACCCTTCGTGGGTTGAAGTCTCCATCAACGTGGATGTACGACAGCACCACCTATCGGAACCACGCCTAAAATCTCCGTGTCTCCAATTGCGTTTGCACACTCCAATCCCATCCCTTTACTTTCTTGCAAGTTGTATGCTTTAATTTCCACTGCTCATATACTCTTGCCATGATTGCTCAAAATGTATTGTGAATTGTTAAACTTGTGCTAAAACTCCACCTTAACTTGAAGAAAATAAAAATTGCTACTTTTATTTGAAGAAAATAAAATTTTGGCATTTGGTATCCTAAGAGGTCTTCTTTTGATCTTGTTGGCTATTCCGACTCGGACTATGCCGGTGACAAGGTTGATAGAAAGTCCACTTCGGGTACTTGTCAATTTCTTGGTAGATCTCTTGTGTCTTGGTCCTCCAAGAAACAAAAACTTGGTATCCTTATCCACCGCCGAAGCGGAATACATTGCGGCCGGTTCATGTTGTGCTCAGTTACTTTGGATGACCCAAACTCTTAAAGATTATGGGATCTATGTGAAACATGTTCCATTGCTTTGTGATAATGAAAGTGCTATTAAGATTGCTCACAATCCCGTCCAACATTCTCAAACTAAGCATATTGAAGTTCATTATCATTTCATTCGAGATCATGTTGCCAAAGGGGACATTGATCTTAAGCATGTTCGTACCGATAAGTAATTGGCGGATATATTCACCAAGCCACTTGATGAGAAAGTATTTTGCCGTTTGAGAGGTGAATTGAACATCATTGATGCTTCAAACTTGGAGTATAAACTCCATTTGGATACATGCAAGGCATGAGCCTTTAACTAATCCTTGATATTTCTCTTATGATGATGATCATATGTCTTGGATATATTTTCACCCTTGCATGCTATCTAACCCTTGTAGGTACTTGGATGAATCAAAATCTATCACTCGCATCTTGAGCAATCTCTGCATCACCAAGTATCTATAGTATGGTGGTTGAAGACAAGGAAGCATGAAACCCTTCAACATATCCTTTGACCATGTCTATATATATCAAATTTCATTTGGTATCAAATTCTGATTGTTAATTTGGATACACAATCATTGAAGAGCTACATCAACCTTGAGCATCCCACACAAGTTCAACTACATGATCAAGATCAACACCAACACCCAAGGTATGTTATTCCATCTTAGAGAAGCTTTACCCCAAGCCATGGGCCAAAGCAACTCAACAAGATGCGAATACATCAAATGCTTAAACGAAAAATGGTAACCCCATTTTGAGCTTAAATGATGAGTATGACCTACGATCAAGTGTTCTCACTTGACTCCTCAATCAATATACTCTAACATAGGTGACTTTGTCGCCGACCAATTCTAGATGAAGTTCTGTAGTATCTCTCCATATTCTTGCATTTGTATCTTGCATATTTGTTCCCCCTCCTATTTCAAAAAAAACTTCATCTAGTTCTTCTTTTCTTTGTTTTGTTCTACATTCCCTGCATCCAATTCATTGCAAATCCTTTAGTTAATTCCTTGCAAATCTTTGCGAGATCTTATTTGCCTAGTGAGCTGAGGTGAAAAATGTTCTCTCTGTGTTGAACTCGGTCACACCGGTCTATCACTTTCGGTCAAACCGAACCATTTCGGTGCCACCGAAGAATACAACTCGGTGCTGCCGATTTCACTGCAGAGAAGACAATTTGCCACTTGCATCCTGCATTTTGACTCCAGCTCCACTCAATGATTCTTGTCCTCTACCAGCATCACACTCTATAGGCTACTTTGCTCTGCGACTCAAGGACCAAACCTATTTTGACTCACAATCCAGAAGATCCCTTCTTGGAAACATCAAAGCTTAATCACTTCAAAAGGGGGAGAATACTTCAAAGGGGGAGAATGCTTAATCGCATCAAACGGAGAAAGAGACCCCAGATGCTTGGTGTTCAAGAGGCGAGAAGTCACATGTCTTTAGAGGGGAAAGACATGTTAGTTTGTTATGTTGTTGTGTTCTGATTTGTCCTGCTCTAAGATTCTCTTTTCCCCATTTTCTCCCATTATCCTATAGAAGATTCAGGGGGAGAAAGACTTCTAAGGGAAGGAAATCTTTGAATTCGTTGCATATCTTTATATTTGGGGACATGTCTATATCCAATAGGAGTACCTAGTACTCATTCTCTACATGTCATCCCAGTCTTGGTACTCTTGTGGTTTGCAGTTCTTGCTATGTTTAGTAGATGTATATGTGTTATCTAACCTTGTTTACTCGGGTTCATCTCTTCCTAAGCCAGCTTAAGACCACAAGGTAAGTATATGCATCACATCCATGTGCATGATGATCTCTTCTGATGTACATATTGTTTGCAAGAGGGAATCATGAACATGAAGTTACAATTTCTATATTCATATCATTTGCTCTGATGCATATAGCGAAGATACATGTAACTCATAGCTTGCTCTGTCATGATTATGCATTCACATGCTCTTACAATCTACATGATTGCATACATGTAGGGGGAGCCTATGCATGTTACATGTCTTTCCGAAGATTTACTTGCTATTCTTTATATCTTTATCTAGAGCTTTGATGTATGTTGTCATCAATTACCAAAAAGGGGGAGATTGAAAGAACAAGTGCTCCCTGGGTGGTTTTGGTAATTAATGTCAACATATATCTTGTTGCACTAATGTTTTATCTAGTATATTTCAGATAAGTTCAACAAATGGAGTGGCGTGGACAAGAGGATATGGAACCCCTACAAGATGCTAAGAATAAAGGATTGGCTCAAGCTCAAAAGCTCAAGACTCTACATTTTCATTTTAGTGATCCAAGATCACATTGAATCCATAGGGAAGCCAATACTATTAAAAGGGGATGAGGTGTTGCATAATGGCTTGCTTGCTCAAAGTGCTTAGTGATATGCTACAAAGCCCCCAACCACTTTACCATATCCACATATGTCCCAAACCAAAAGTCAAACTCGGCCCCACTGATTTGATCTATCCGGCGCCACCGAGTTCACTTGATATAGCCACTGCTAGAAACCCTAATCAATTCGGTCTCACTGATGGGATCCTGGTCTCACCGAGATGGGCTTGCAAACTCTTTGTTACCTGTTGTAATTATTTTGGTCCCACCGAGATAAGCAATCGATCCCACGGAGTTTGCCTGACCAACTCTCTGTTTTGCTTATTACCAAAATCGGTCCCACTAAGTTTGTGTAATTGGTCAAACCTAGATGAGGTTTTACCCTAACCCTAGCTCCAGGTCCTTCTCTTGCTCCAGGTCCCCGAGGTGGTACTGGTGCATCACCCAGTTGGTCCTCTGCTGGTCGAAGTTCTTGTTGGTGTGCAGCACCAGAACCTTTTTTGCTGCTCGTCTGCCGGCCGTTGACCATCACCGGCAAGTTATTGCCGGTCTTGTGCCACATCGTGTGCATGCCGCACTCCGACTGTATCTTGCGACGCATCCACGCGCCCCTTTTGAACGCCCTGGAATTGCGCTGGAATAAATGCTTCCTTAGGCCACTCAGTGTGATACCTGCAGTATTGTGGAATACAGGTTTTAGTGTACCTAGTTGGCATTTTCATAACATCTTTGGCATGTTGCAGTCACTTGTTTCACTTTTTATTAACTGTCAAATTGTAATTGCTTCACCAGGTCTGCATCTAAAAAGAAAAATAGAGCTATAAAAAAAGGAATATGTTTGTGCAAGTAGACGGCCGATCGGTGTCTTACCTGGAAGTTTCTCAGGTTGGGTGTAACATATGCCGTGCTCGCTGTCGATGGTTGGTATGAACAAATCGACGAGAGATTGAAATCTCGCGCTGTCAGCGCTCACTTTGGCCTCAAGGTGCTCGATCAACTCCTGATCCGTTGGATCGAACTTGACGCCAGCCGGCAGCACGGGCCAATCCTTCTTCGACTTGCATCGGTAACTCCAGTTATATGGTACTCAATGTATGATCAATCGACTGTTTTAAGTGAATGATGAAAGATTTCGACAGATAAGTGGTACTCCAAATATGAAGTCCTGAATACCCGAACACACCGCTGGGATTCTTGTGTCACCTCACGCGCAGCGTGTTGTCACGTCAATTCAATGTGTGGACATGATGAATAATTTGACGGACGTATACTAGTACTGCTACTATACTACTTACTAGTCGTATTTAGTGTCACGATTTATACATAGGTTTAACTAACAAGTACGCACTTGAAGCCTAACTGATATATATATGGCTTCCGCACAACATCTCCATCATCATTATCAGTACATCCTATGCAGGTGAGTTAGGATGCACTTGATCCCAGGAAGGTATCTATCCTTCAAACCAGAGGAGTGCTTCAAACTAACAACAGTACATAATATCCAACAAAAGAGGGTCGTGCTACAGCAGCATAATACATGGCTCAGTCTAGATATCAGCACGAATCAAGTTGTGCATATTTGATGTTGGCATGAACCACATCGCCGCATGTCGGGTTTGCAAAAGCCATCCATCGCATGGAAGCTTGATGCCTTTCACACACTGAAGATTATCTGGCAACAAGCTATGTCGACGAATCTCTGGATATGGTGATTCATGAAACCCATGGTATGATGTGTAAACACAGCCCCCCCTCGCGAATGGAAGTTGCATAGCACAGTAATCATCGCCGGTGATATGATCGATGATTGGTTGGATGATCAGATAATTGAGCCCGAGGAACAAGGAGTGGTTGTCGAGGCTGTAAACCCGCCTCCAGTTAAATACGCCTGGCCCAACGGAGCTGGGATCTTTCTCGAACACGAAGCAGCCATAGCCATCAATGTCACGAACGCCCCACACATTGTACTACATGTGGTTTGATGTAATGGGTTGGTCAATTTGGTACGTGCGAATGAGCATCAAATGACCGCCGTCAGCTGAACGAGCGATAAACCACCACCCATCGGCTGGTATGATTCTAGGTCCTGGAATCATGAAGGCCCGCACATTTGCGTCTGCTGCAACAATTCAAATTGGAGACCAAAAGGACAAAAATAAACTATCATGTTCAAAGTATGTGTGGAATTAAGATTATTATAACAGTGACACATATCATAGACAGAGAATTGCAATGCCGTGGTCATAATCATACCCCAAGTTAAAAAAACAAGCCAATGGCTTTCATATTCTAGCAATATGTCATGGTTCAAACATCATGTAACAATGAGAGGAAAATAGCTATGACAGCGCCTACTCATATTCTACCATAGCACTTACTACTACTGTTCTCATATCAACTCTAAGCAATAACATGCGTTGTTATAAAAATCTTGTAAACAAGAGTAACATATAACAATCATGATGTTATGCTCATAATATGTATTCTAACAATCATTAGATGCCAATTGTTCTCATATCAACTCTAATAATAACATGTGTGGTCATAAAAATCTAGGAAATGAGAGGAACATATAGCAATGATGTGGTTATAGACATGCTATGCATTCTAAATTTGTAACAAATGAACAAGCAGTCGTATTCATAAGGTAAAGATGAGATGAGATAGAACAATTACATGACGATAGATTCCACCAATATAGGTAGCCAATCTGTGCGTCGACCGCGTAAACGATGCCATCGTGCACTATAGCATCAGACAGAAATGTTTCCTCAACGGGATTGATGATGAGCCATAACCATATACGGCGACCGGATTCCAGATAGACTAATCCCTTGTTGAACAAGGCAATGACCTTGTAATCCATGTAGTCTTCTGATGGTGTGGGCACTTCGCAGATTACAACTTTCTGCAAACAGAGGTCGAGCCAAAAGCTTGACGCGTCTCGTGCATAGTAGGCAGGAGTGTCCGGCGGGCCGCGAGGCTCGACGGCGGTGGTATCCAACGATGGAAGGGTGATCTCTCGCTGGGTGTAGATATCCACGAGACGCCACGGACTATCGGTGTGGTGGATGAGGACGATCTAGTTGGCCTTCATGCCCGCCCAATAGTGGCCGCGCATGAAGGACATGTGGACGGGTAGTGGTAGCATGTCGAGGGGCACCACGACAACCTCTATAGGATCGTCAAGACGGTGTCTGGGTCACCTGCGAGGATCGGGCATCAGCAAGCAGGGTGTCCTGAAAAGAGCCGGCCGGTCGCAAACAAGTAGACGGTACAAAGACACCGAGCATGCAACCAGACGGACGGTGCTGAGTAGGTCCATACGACTACATATCTACTCCAAAAGAACATCGGGGAGGGAATTCCAATCGCGGCTCTGCGTGTCAGTCGGTTCTCCCATTGGGGTTTTCGATGCCTGCGAGCCAGCGGGGAAGTGGATTCGGGCGGGCGAGCGAAGAAGCTTCTCCTCGTGTGGTCGAGCAGTGAGCGGGGGGATATGGTACGCGCGAGCTACCAAGGAAGATGGCGCGGGCGGGCGAGCAGTGAGCGGGGGTAAATGGTGTGCGGCCGATGATGGGGAAGAGAGGTGGAAGAAGAAGAGAGGAGGAAGAAGAGTGGAAGACGGGGAAGAAAGTGCATTCAATCTCAATTCTACTACTCCCTCCGTCTAGGTGTGTAAGTCACCTTACGAAAACCAAATAATCCCAAAACACTTAGGCACCGTACATTAACTCCCTTCTCGTTTTTTGTTTTGTGGCATATCAACCAATAAGATATGTGGGATGTGCATGCTTTCAATGACTTGAGACTACCAAACATAACCGACTGATTTAGTAACACCAACACGCTGGTTCAGCTTATTAATTACGTGTCCCATCTGCTGTAGTGTGTATTGTCACTTCACTGCGAAGACTAGTTGAATAGTTCTCTCTGACCGAGATGGGGAATAAATGGATCGCCAGGACTTCCTTTCTACAGTATCCCTATGCCTCTACGCTCACTTCACTCATTTTTCTCCGTACCTAGTCACTTGTTGAAATCTATAACCAAATGGACATGTCAATGGGAGGGAGTAAGCCCCATGCATGCATGCATGCAACATGCAACACTCACACATACACATGGACGCACGCAACACTCATGCACCCATGCGGCACACAGCACACGACGCAACACACACGCTCACGCTCAAATGCTCAACCTACTCCCTACGTCCGTGAAAGACTGTACATTTAGAGATTTACACATTGACCAGGGCATAATTAACGCCCCAAAGTAGCAGACTTATGTGTGCATGCGACCATTGAGATAAGAAGATTAAATGAAGGCCGTTGCATGCTGTAATTAAGGATAGACATGTAGCCTATACCTACAGCACAAGTTGGTGCATTAGTCAATCAATATCGATTTAGGTTAAAGGCTAAACACATTGGAAGTGTAGATGTACATCATGTAGTACACTCTTTGTTGGAAGACCGAGGGAGGACACGTGCATGCACTCACATACACAGCCAGGGCGGTTCGCGCGCAAGGGTTGGACTCATGTCGTGCCTGCATAAAGTTTTGTTTAACTAATTTCTTTGCTCTGCCAACTGACAGGTGGGACCCAGAAACCAGGTGACAATTTAACCAGTCAACAAAGTGCCATGTCGATTATGTGGCCGGTCAGTAGGGTGCAATACGGTGCTCTACGATGAGCTAGTGATCGCATAATCGCCGCAAAACTATATATAGTGACCGTAAAGAGCGTACTGTTACATACGTTGACTGCTAGTGTATTTTTCTCGTTTCAAGTTAAGCCATATTGATCGGAAAGGACGCAGTATGGACTACTACTACTAGTACTAGTACTAGTACTGCTTTGATGTGTCCCGTCAACTCGCCGAACGAGGAGAAGCTTGCTTACTACGCCTCTCCCTTGCCCACGCGCGCGGTGGTTTGCAGGATGAGGAGAGGGTTTTGACTACAGCGCCCTCTCTCTCTCCCTCGCCCTCGCAGTGGACGTGCAACAGTTCAATCGGTGTCAGATTGCTAGAAGCATATTCTACTGTAGTATCATCATTGTTGGACCTTCCGAAGAGGCGAAGAGCCAAGTGCAAGGTTCACACGAGTATGAACTGTTGAACCTCCTGAAGAGGCAAAGAGCCAAGCGCAAGGTTTTATAGGAGTTGTCGTCCTAGTAGGAGTGTACTAGTACAACTATAGCGAACGATGCTACTGTATGACGCCGCCACGTACGTATATCCAAAACCGTGCCACCTTTTTTTCTCAAAGAGCATGTTGGAGCCCATGCAACAACCACACAAGTTTCATGTACACATAACACATTTACTAGTAATAAATTCTAAAGGACAAATGCCAGTATGCCACACAAGTTCATCTCCAACTCATGTGATAAATTTGTGCACGACTAGTCTACATATATTCACAGCGCTACCGTCCACAATTACCGTACTCCACATACACGTTATAGATGGGATACATGTCCTCCTCCAGGTTCCAGTCCCAGGTGTTCTTCATGGATGGCATGATCCATAGCGGTGGGCAACGGGAATCATTGTTGCAGCTTTCTAGTCCGGTTCCACACGATGGAGACTCATCCAAGCTGAAGCGGCATAAATCAGGGATAGCGTGTCCCAGCATGTCGTTCATCCGGCGGTGCACACTGAAGACACAACCATGCTTCATGAACGGCAGGCCTTTCGTGTCATGCACGGAAGGTGGCATCTGCTTCACAATGGGGTAGCTGTCCCCGATGAAAAGCGAGTACTCTCCAAGAGTGTTCCTCGGCACCCACGTAGCATCATGGGGGTCGAACTCGGCACCGTTCATCTGGTACACGCGGCATCCCAGATCTGGACACATGGTGACGTACATAGTCAAGCTCCATGCATAATAATGTTGTGCTCAAATGTGGCAGTCAGTAATACTGTGCAGCAAATAGTACTACCGGTATAGAGGAAGTAAAATAACCGGCTTATTATATATAGCCACTCTTGGCTACATGGATGAGATAGTAAGACATGGAAAAACAAAAATGGTGGCAGCTAGTGGGTTCAAGTCTTCAAGGGCCTAGCTAGCTATATGTGTCGTCCAAGGTAAAAAGTTCTCCTACTAGTACTACAAAGTATACTACTAGTACAACAATGAAAGAGAAGGCGAGAGGGTTAAAAAATGGAATACCTTGGTAGATGGTGACGGTCCGATCGTGGTAGATTATGTGACCATGTTGCACATCTGTGGTACCATGGGTAACGACTGCTAAGATAGTTGATCCCAATATGCCAAAGTCAGCTACAAGGTTCCAGGTTAGACCGAATCGCGGATGCAAATGCACATCCAGGATCGGCGATCTTATTTTGATCAGGGGATGACTGGTCCCTGCAAAATAATGGAGTACCGTTAGGGATGCAAATGATGGTTTGTGCATTCCGTTTGTAATCTCCCGTACCATAGGATGTCAACCAGATGAAACAAGTCCCCTGGCTTGTCACCGCGAAGATGCGGCCTAGATGGCGCACGGCGTCTTCGAACGTGTAGGGGTACAAATCTGCCGCCGCCAACATGCGCCAGCCTCTGCCGTTACTGCCTCCTGCATTGATGGCAATCCTTATGTCGAACACCGCGATGAGATAGTAATCGTTGTAGCCGCGTCGCTTTGTCGGCGGGTCCGCAATTGCTATCTTCTTCAATCTCATGTAGGCATCATCATATGTATTCTTACCCAGCCAGTCCGGAAGGCCTATCCCAATGGTGGAGAAGGGGTCTACTGGAACGGCCGCACTGCTGTGGATGTTGTGCAAAATGATGGTGGTATCCGGCCGGAGGTATGCAAGCCAATCTTCGTTGGCACCG
The DNA here is from genome assembly GCF_018294505.1 of Triticum aestivum. Taxonomy (NCBI): domain Eukaryota; kingdom Viridiplantae; phylum Streptophyta; class Magnoliopsida; order Poales; family Poaceae; genus Triticum; species Triticum aestivum. The sequence goes on from NC_057806.1 coordinate 414,085,794, forward strand.
ACCCAGACCTATATATAAGACGGTGGGCAGCGGAGAAATTACGGGATGGAAATGGAATAACTATGTACTACATGATCAAACTGTTGGGGAACGTAGTAATTTCAAAAATTTCCTACGCACACGCAAGATCATGGTGATGCATAGCAACGAGAGGGGAGAGTGTTGTCTACGTACCCTCGTAGACCGGAAGAGGAAGCGTTAGCACAACGCGGTTGATGTAGTCGTACGTCTTCACGGCCCGACCGATCAAGCACCGAAACTACGACACCTCCGAGTTCTAGCACACATTCAGCTCGATGACGATCCCCGGACTCCGATCCAGCAGAATGTCGGGAAGAGTTCCGTCAACACGACAGCGTGGTGACGATCTTGATGTTCTACCGTCGCAGGGCTTCGCCTAAGAACTGCTACAATATTACCGAGGATTATGGTGGAGGAGGGCACCGCACACGGCTAATAGATCTCAAGGATCAATTGTTGTGTCTAGAGGTGCCCCCTGCCCCCGTATATAAAGGAGCAAGGGGGAGGGGTGGCCGACCAGGAGGAGGCGCGCCAGGGAGGAGTCCTACTCCTACCGGGAGTAGGACTCCCTCCTTTCCTTGTCCAAGTAGGAGAGGGGGAAGGAAGGGAGAGAGGAGAGAAAGGAAAGGGGGGGCGCCGCCCCTCCCTCCTTGTCCAATTCGGACTAGAGGGGGAGGGGGCGCGCAGCCTGCCCTGGCGGCCCCTTCTCTGCTCCACTTTGGGCCCATGAGGCACATTAACCCCCGGTACTCCGTTTTATATCCGATAACTCCCGGAACCATTCCTGTGTCCGAATATAGTCGTACAATATATCAATCTTTATGTCTCGACTATTTCGAGACTCCTCGTTACGTCCGTGATCACATCTGGGACTCCAAACAACCTTAGGTACATCAAAATATATAAACTCATAATGAAACTGTCATCGTAATGTTAAGCGTGCGGACCCTACGGGTTTGAGAACAATGTAGACATGACCGAGACACGTCTCCGGTCAATAACCAATAGCGGAACCTGGATGCTCATATTGGCTGCTACATATTCTACGAAGATCTTTTATCGGTCAGACCGCATAACAACATACGTTGTTCCCTTTGTCATCGGTATGTTACTTGCCTGAGATTTGATCGTCGGTATCTCAATACCTAGTTCAATCTCGTTACCGGCAAGTCTCTTTACTCGTTCTGTAATACATCATCCCGCAACTAACTTATTAGTTGTAATGCTTGCAAGGCTTATGTGATGTGCATTACCGAGAGGGCCCAGTGATACCTCTCCGACAATCGGAGTGACAAATCCTAATCTCGAAATATGCCATACCTTCGGAGACACCTGTAGAGCACTTTTATAATCACCCAGTTATGTTGTGACGTTTGGTAGAACACAAAGTGTTCCTCCGGTAAACGGGAGTTGCATAATCTCATAGTCATAGGAACATGTATAAGTCATGAATAAAGCAATAGCAACAAACTAAACGATCAAGTGCTAAGCTAACGAAATAGGTCAAGTCAATCACATCATTATCCTAATGATGTGATCCCATTAATCAAATGACAACTCATGTCTATGGTTAGGAAACATAACCATCTTTGATCAATGAGCTAGTCAAGTAGAGGCATACTAGTGACACTATGTTTGTCTATGTATTCACACATGTATTATGTTTTCGGTTAATACAATTCTAGCATGAATAATAAACATTTATCATGATATAAGGAAATAAATAATAACTTTATTATTGCCTCTAGGGCATATTTCCTTCACAAACTCCATTACTAACCTGCTCATCGGACAAAATCCGACCACCTCTCAACGCCGGCAACTCTGGCGGAGTCAACGTGCAACCATGGCCAGGGAGCGGTGGACTGTTCGAAGGATTGTCCCATAGAAGAACCTTCTCCTCGAGGATGCATGGAAGATCAACAACCATGGCCTGTTTAAGCAGCGTCTTGAAAAAGTGGTGCAGGAAGCACCGAGTCTTGTGATGGTGAGGACATCGGAGCAGCGTGCGATTTCTCCAACAGGATCACCGTCCAAGGTCTCCCAGCCCAGACGAGGAGGAGAACCGCTGGGAGAATCCATGGGAGCAGCGACGAACTGCCTTCTCTTCGGGGGGAGGGGAACTGGCGAGGAGGAGATAAGAGCGTAGTAACCGCAGGGCCTCGTCCCTTCCAACTGTAGATAGTTCCTCAGCGAAGGGGTGAGGCTATTATTTACTACTAGTACTCCCTACGATTCTTTTTACTCTGCGCATAAGAGCAGACCCAGATACCAAGGCAGGGGCTCGCTGCATGCTTTCTAGACGGAAATACCCCTGGCGCATGGATGGGAGGAGTTAGCAGCTGTAAATGCCCCATGCAGCCCATTGTCTGTCCGCCCGTGTTCTCCTCTCTCTGCATGATGCGTGGATGTCTCCCTCTCTCTCACATGATTGCATGCGGTGGCGCTGGCCTATGAGAAGCTCGCGTGGAGATAGCAATCTTCTCTCTAGAAGTGATTTTTTTGAAAGAAAGGGATTATGGAATGTTATGGGATTGCATTATACTGTAAATAATAGCACTAGTAAGAAATTTTTGGCACTAAGTAGTAGTTTTTGACGTGGATTAAGAAATTTTGGGTATGTTTTTGCCATTTTTTGTACATGCCAACTAGTGTCAAAAAACGTCTTACATTATGTGACGGAGGAGTACGTACTTGTACTGTAGCAGTACTAGTACTACTTTTCTCAACTAGTAGTGCGATGTACTGTACTTCTAGTCTAGTCTAGTATAGTGCACCAGTTTTGAACTCTTGAATCTCAGGGCCAAGGAGCTACAGTTGGAAGTGGAGGGTACTACTGTTCTCTAGAACCATCGCTGTACTATCAATGCAGGGGAAGTACACCTGCGTAGTGGCCTAGTGGGTACTCTCGGTGCTCTATTCAGCCGCTCCTCTCACGTAGCTGGCCTACTCAGCCGCTCCTCTCACGCACACACTAGCAGCCTGTTTATCAGCGACGGTTACTGCGGGGGCAGAACATTTGAGTTATTTGATACAGCGAGACTAGGCTTTTCGCTTCCATTTGTGGAGGTGTAATGGATCTCGTCGAACTTTGTTAGTAGTTCCTTCTTTATGAATGAGATGAAGCAAAGCTTTTGCCTCCGTTTCAAAAAAACACGGCAAGAGGAATTTCTTTTATAGTAGAGCCGATAATGGAGTGAAGTCCATGCATGCAACGCCACAAGCTACAGAGTAGTAGTAGAGCACTTTACGTACAGAGCCATATTGCACAGTTCCCAATGCCCCGCCAGGCTTTTCCGGCTCCTCGGGCTTAATTGGGAGGCGCTAGTTTAAATATGCTACTAGCTGGAAGCTGCAAGCGAGGTGCGGCTAGGGCGAGCACGCGAGCCACGGGATGCTGGGAAGGAAAACCCGTTCACGTGGCTAGGCTGTCCAGTGCACCCAGATTGTGGGGCCGCACGTCCGTTTGACTTCAAAACTCAAACTACCCGTGTAAAATATTGGCTCGCAGCGAAGTGTAGTAGTACTATTTTTTTAAAAAGGCCGCCGTGCGTTCGGCCGGGATCGAACCCACAAAACGAGGTATACACTCCCGCGACCACTAGTAGTACTCGTTGGAGTACAACGCAACCTAGAATCGCCTTTTGTCGCTAGTAGTACGTACATTGTTCCTTACAAGAAACCCCTAAGAGCATGGTTAATAGTATAGCCAGCTGCTGGCTATAAGCCAGTGCCATGTCATCTACAGCCCATCTTATAGCCAACATGTAGTAGTAGTTTATTTCTTATAGCCCGCTGACTCAGCTCTATTGTACTTGCTCTAATAATGCAAGAAACCACTAAAATGCCAAGAAACTACTACCACTTGCATACGTGGCAGACTTAAGATAAGACTACCTTATCAACCATTGTACATGCTCTTACCAACAAAAATCCTCGAGTGACCTCCTACCTCCGGCCCGTCCACCTAGTCATCCTCGGCCATGGGACGCAGCTACCGCCGCCGGCAGAAGGCGAGGTCAAAACCGCCGGCGGTGCGGAGCCCATGTTGCGGCAGCCCGGATGCCAGCTCCGTCCGGCGCTCGCGGCCGCTAGCTAGCCAAGATAGCTCCGTCCAGCTGCTTGTCTGCAAGGTTTGCTAGCTAGATTGGCAAGGCAGCGCGGCGGCTTGCTCGCGCGCGCCGCGCTAAGGCCAGCCATCTGGCTCGAGCGAAGGCCAGCGCGGCGGCTTGCTCGCTCGTGAGTCACGCTCGGGCCAGCCTGCCAACCCGTGCGGAGGCCAGCGCGGCGTCCGGCCCGTCCGGCGGAGCGGCGGCCAACTCGCTCATCACCGGCGCCACCGACGAACACGCATCAGTACTGTTTGAAGTAATGTTCAGGAAAAATAATGATTTGAGGGGGAATAACAGGATAGAAGGTCAGATGTGGGTCCCTCGTGTCAACGGTCAAACAAAATGTGTTGGTTTAAGCTGCCTCGTCAGCACGGACATGTGGGCCAACCCTGTCATAAATGGGTTTAAACGAACCTAATCGGTAGGAGTACTAGGTAGTTTTTGGCGTGGATTAAGAAATTTTGGGTATGTTTTTGCTATTTTTTGTACAATAGATTCCTCCTAGGGCTGGTTGAAAGTGGTAGTTTTTTGTTAAATACTCTACATATTGTAAGTAGGAGTGAAAGTTAAGCTTTGGAAGCCAATAAGCAAGGCTAGTTACATAGTGCATATGTGTACATGATTGAAAGTAAATATCAACCATGAGTGACTAATATCTTGATGGAAAACTCGAAACTATGGAATACTAGGAAAAGAAATGCATGGTTGGAAATACTAGCAATGTTCATGTCCGTTGCAACGAATCATAATTAGAATAATACTTATTCACAAACTTGGTACAAAACACTCTAATTTTGATATACATATGTCACTAGAGATATATTATGTTTCAATTAGAATATATTCCTTGGGCTGTTTTGGTGAGGTCAGGGAGGGATGTGGTTGGTTTTAAGATACTAATTATGAGTTTTTCTGCAAATTGGTAGACAAGTGGGATGTTGGTGAGAAAAGGCAACAACTTACCTCACAATCGTTAGATGTAGATCTAATGGTCAGAAACGACGGATGGCAGACACACCAGCATCACCAACTTAGTCTTGTGTAGGAGTACTAGCAAGATCCGTGCATTGCACGGAACATCAAGATGCATTTTTTTATAAAACACTTGTTGTGATTGACCCTTGCGGGAGTAATCCCATGTGTAAAAACTAATGATATCTCGAGAAATATGAGATAAGGTGAAGAGGAGTGGGGTGTGGTGGTGGTTGGTGGTCGAACTGAGCGGAGGCATGGGGATTGACGACGCCGGTAGCGGCCACCAGGCCAGTTTGTTCGAGAGGCTTCCTTTCTTAATTGCTCAACAATGAGGTTTGTTGGAGATAAGGATGAACGAGGGAAGGCCTTGTCTGCAAATGTGGAGAGGGGTGCGGGTATCTTTTAGTTTAATTTCCATCCGTCAGATATAGATCGGACGGTCTATATTGCAAGATGGCACACGTACCATCATCACCAACTCGGTTTTTTATAAGAGAAGAAATATAAGTATGGAGATACAAACGTATTATCGGTACTTGCTTCCATAAACTAGCATCTACATTCTATTCAACGCCTCGGCATGTGGGCCCTTAGCACAATGACTTCTCGACTGTGTAAAACAAAGATTTTCCCGTCGCCGACAAGGAGGGGGTGACGGCGGCGCGCTTTTTGGCTTGCTCTAGTCCTAGTAGTCATACTAGGTGGTCTAAGCACGTGTAGATTTATTATTTTTCACGTCTCGTGTTCGCCGTACTGCCACGGCTGTTCATGAATAGATGGTAAGTTATTCATGGGGAAACTCTTGTTGAGCGTGTTTGCGAGAGAGAGAGAGAGAGTGTGCGTGTGTGATATGTTAGAGACTGAGGCAATGATAACAGATTCTTTGTGTCTATGTGTGTGGAGGATAGAGAGAGACATGTACATGGGGCTTTGTGTTGTGTAACGTGGAGACACATATACATAATTAGAGAGTGAGTGTGTGAGATACACATGCAGACATGAGGAGAGATGAGGATCCAGGTAAATGGGTGTTTGTGCGTGTCTGTGTGTGTTTGTGCACGCGTTTGTGTGTGAGAGGGAGCGAGTGTATGTGGAGTAGAGAGACCACTGATGATGTAAACCTAGTATAAGGGAGGGGGGAATGGTGTGACATGTGTAGTAGCGAGATAGCACGGGTGCGGGCGGGGGGAGCAGACTATTTGGAAGAGACATCGAGTGTGTGTGGGGGAGAGGGGTGTGAGAGCGAGAGAAAGAGAGAGCTAGCGCCGGAGAGAGAGAGAGAGAGAGAGAGAGAGAGAGAGAGAGAGGAAGAGAGGGGCGAGAGGGGTCGTTTGTGTCCATAAATGGCGTATAGATAGGGAGACAATGTTGATGTTGTCCGAAATTGGCCTATGAACGGAGACGCAAGGGAAGCGAGTCATCGTGTGTGTGATAGGGACTTCATGAGAGAGCTAGAATAGATGGTGTAGAGAACAATGTGCGAAATCGAGAACGATTATACATTAGGGAGCTATGCAAAGAGTCACGACATATATGTATACAGGGAAGGAGCTGGGGCGGGTCCGCATGTGGGAGAGATAGAAAGAGGAGAGTGGTGCACAAGGAGACAAAGTGTGCTTGTTTGCAGTGGGGGTGGTGTGTGAGGTGAGTGCGCGAGAACCACATAACTAGGGAGATAGACGTTTGGGGGCGACGTTTTGTGTGTATGGGAAATATACACTCTACATAGTGCGTGTGCTTGGGTAAGAGAGATAGCGGGAGACCTAGAGAGTGAGGGAAGAGATGTGTGCATGCCCGAGAGACAAAGTGATAGAGACCTATGTTGGGGTCCGGACTTTACAAGAGAGAGGGGTGTTAATGTGCTCGTGTGTTGGTGTTTGGGGGAGAGAACGACTTCTCTCTCTCTCTGTGTGTGTGTGTGTGGTGGGGGGGTTGACTTCAGATAAAGAGTGAGGTGTCTATATTTGAGGGACTTTAGCGTAATTGAGATATTGTGCACTCATGGTTGATCAATTTGTTTCACAGTTTGTACTATGAGATAACGATACTTTTGAACATGCGTGATATACCTTGATGTACCAGAATTACAAACCTAAGATTGGAATTTTGGAATTCGACTCCATCATTAGCTTTTGTAATTCATTTAAACGGAGGTACACTTTTTAAGCCGGGATTTCATGATTTCAAATTCATATATCAAACCTAGAGATATACACATACGGGCATGTTCAAACTTTATAATCATCCACTTTATTCATACACATACACATTTTTGCTTTTGTCATCATATTTAGGATAAACACATTTGGAATTTCATTTGAATTGGACCGTATGATGGTATTTGCTTGTAGTAGCTCAATGATCCATATTTGAATTGAATGGACAATCTAAGTTTCGAGTTGGAGACATTGATTTTCAGAACTTGCACATTTTTTTGCGTGCAAAACAAACAAATTGTCGGCCATGATATCATAGTCGGCCGTACGAGAGCAGAATACTTATAATTTTAGGTGCCAAAAGCTTTCAAACTTCCCGCTCACATCGAAATATCACGCGCCCGAAAGTTTAGCCCTGCGATATTCCTGTTTTACCCCTGCCACATGAACGGAAAAGGGCTGCTTTGGTAACTCCATTGTTTTCCCCTCTTTGCCCCCAACATTCTTCCCCAGAGCCCCTCCCCTTCCCCTCCCCGACCCCCCCAACCACGGCAAGCCGCCGAATCTAGTCCTCCGCCGCAGCGGTGGACCTCACACCCCGCCGGATCTACCTTCCGCACCTTGGAACCCCCAACTGCCAACTCACCACTTCACCGGAGCCGCTTCAGCGACTGGCTTGTCCACCGCTCCAGATCTCCTTGACCGCCATCATGGTCCACCGCACCGGATCTGCTTAACCGGCGCCCTCGTCCACCACAGCGTAGGCCCTTCACTGACTCCCTCGTCCGCCCCTTCGCTGGCCCTTCATACAAGCCCTCGTCCGCCGCAACAGATCCGCCTCACCGAAAGCACTGTACAACGCGCCCGCCGAAGCCTTCGTCCACTGCACCGGACCCGCTCCACGGACGCCATATTCAACTCCACCGGCCCTGCTTTACCGACGCCGCAGCCTCATCAGGTTATTTCGATTTGTACTCCTTCGGTTTTTCTCTTTATCGTGCAACTGTTCACTTACCACAGATGAGCTTTCTTGTATGTCGACAGGCGCCGCAACCGTAGCACCGGAGCCGCTTCAGCGACGGCGACAGCCGGCCCAAACTCAACCGCAACACGAGCACCATCGACGATCCTTAGCTATCAAGTATGACAACGATACCCATACGCCGCCGAGAATCAGGTACTATTATCCAACGGCCGGCGCCTACGTTCACTTTCCTAGCATAAGCACCGCACCTTTGAATTTCTTCAGGGCATCATTCAGTTTTTCATGAGACGCGTTATTCTGCTTGCACCTGTAGGGCCATACTTCTGGCAGTGAACATGTTACATGTGCTAAATTACATACCAGTGCACATATAGTTAATATGCTTTAGTTTTGTTCTGATGCCACCTGTTGGTTCCATCAGACTGCTTAATGTTCTCTATGCTTAATTACACATCAGCAAACTAGCATGTGGTTCCGCTGCTTTTTGTTCGTTTTACCCTACATTTTCTGATGCTAGCTATTACATCACTGCTCCGAGCCTCTGTTCATTACTTGTTTGTGTGTTCTTGATCTTCCCAAGTTGCATGACTAATTTGATGCTTCTATTAATTATGGAGCTGCCAACCCCATCAAGCAAAATATTTGTTCTTTTGGGGCTGGCACCTCGAACAAGCATAAAAATAGAGGGAAGCAGATATACTCCCTCCGATTCTATTTACTCTGCCCATAACTCTTGACCCGCATACCAAGGAGGGCACTGGTTTAATTTTTCTGGACTAATTTGCCAATTAATTAGGGCAGAGGCGGATGGGGCGGGGCACAAAAGGAAACCAGCGCTAGGAATCGGCAACGCGCAGACTAATACGAGAAAACTGAGAAAAAGTTATACGCAAAGTAAAAAGAATCGGAGGGAGTATTGTCGTGTATGCACACACCCTTCTTTCATTAGTTTAGATGAACCATTGATGATCAATTCGGACCAGTGCATGCGATTAAAATTAATTTTACCTAAATAGATGGTGCAGAATAAACTACAACAACTAGATTTGCAACCACGGGATGCTGACGATATCTTCAAAGAACATTGCAACAGCAGCTAGGCTTCACAGCAACATATGGTAAGCCAGTGTGTTTTAGTACATGTGAAATGTAATGCGAGTGGGCTGCTTTCTTGGCTTGTGCCCTCAACGTGTAATCCTACCGAATTACAAATAGTTCAGTTGTCTGCTTTGCTGTATTGCTTGATTCGAATGCTTATTTGTTGTTACGCTATACCTGAGTTGGCCAATATGTCAGCAGTGCCTGCTGTACTATCGTAAAGAAATGCATGCCTATTTCATTTGAGTCCTTAACTTTTCCTCTCAACTTCATCACATGACTGTCTTCGTAGTTTATATGAGGCCACACTGTTAAGTGCTTTCTCAGATTATTTCAACTGCTTAGATGCCTTGGCAACTTAAATATAGCGGTTGTACACTCCCTTTCAACTAGGGATGTCAACTGGGTCCGGTTTAATCCCGATTAAAGTCCACTAGTGGTATGATAGTTCAAAAGAGTTTTTTTTTTTGAGGAAAATGAACTAGGGAGGTAGCAAAAACTAACTAGATGGGACTGGCGGATTTCGTTTATTTGCCACTTACATCCCTAGTTTCATCTTACCATTTTAATTTCTTTTCGGCTGATGCTGCTTCGAACCATTTAAATATAGTTTGCCATGCTCGGCAATAATTCGTCCGTCGTTTACCATGTAAGCTTACTGCCTGGATCATACGATAACTATCTCTTACTGATGTCCAGCGGAAACCTTTCAGGATGCCGTTCACACTAGGACACAATGTACAACCCCAGAATCTATTTGTGGAAGCAGTGCGCCATCCATGTTACCAGATGGTAGCAGTTCAGAGGCAACACCGCCGGAGAGCAGTCTGAGCACAGATATTATAGTGCTTGAGGCTCTACTAGAGGCAGAAAGAGATGGTGTGGCTGCCATGAATGAGGTAATATTTATCTTGAGGCTGGAAATTACGGAATTAGCGGCACGCATTATGCAAGCAACCCAAGAATTGGAGGAAGTAAGAATGTTGCATTTGAAGACGGAGGAGGTCCTGCTGTTTCTGCTATCTGAAGCCCAAGATAATCCCGGTTCTTCTTTAGATACCAGTTCAAATTTTCATTAGATTATTGTACTTGCATGTTGTGTCATGTCTCTGAATGGATTATGTTGCAAGACCCCCTATGTTGTCCATGTGTTGTAATGATCCGAATTTTTTAGGCGAGGTAATCCTCAGAACTTGTATGATTGACATAAGGTGAACTGTTTGTCGTGTGAGCATATTGTATTGGATGAAATAACTGTTTGACTCAGAGTGTATCCAACCTACTGAATTCGAAGATCACGACATTTCTAAATCATAATCATATATAAAGGTGGAATAAATCTTTGTTGTGGTTTTGAAGAAATAAATAACAAAACGTATAATTATCTGTGGATATTCGTAATCGAATACAAATTGGATTTGAATTTAGTTTGCCAGGTCCCAGGGCAAACGTGAATGCTAATTCTCCCAAGTTTTGAACGAAGCGGCTAAACACCCACTATAATTTGTGGGCTGCTCGAAGCAAGTGTTTGCGAGATGGAAATTACTGTCTACCCCTGACACTTGACATCCTTATCGACAGGATTTACACTGCTGTCGATAGGGGTAGACTAGTAACTTCAATTAGACGTGACACGACGGCCTCTGAGCCCATTCAGACACGGTGGGCGCCAAACGTGGGCGGCAAAACACATTTGATTCAAGCTCGTCCGAAAGACATGTGTCTCTTCCTCCATTTCCCCATTCATACACGATGGGCGGCAAAACAAACTCTCCTCGTCCGAAATTGATGTAGGCTTATATTTTAAATAGGGGTAGATGTGTAACTTCCATCAGACGTGACACAACCGCCCTACCTGTCAGCCCCGTTCATACACCATGGGGCCACGGGCGCAAAACACCCTCTCCTCGCCCGAAATAGTTACCGGCAAATATTTGGGAGATGCGAGATTACCATCCTATCCCCAGCCGACGCGATGTCCGAAATTTTAAACGGGGGATAAGTTCGTAACTTTCCCCCATTTCAGAGAAGCACGTCCCAAAGTTTGAGATTCCCCTCCCCTCCATTTCCCCATTCATACACCGACGGCGGCACGACAACCTCCGCACTGCGGCCAGCCTCCTCCATCCACCAACCCATCCTCCACCTTGCCGGAGCCCGTACCCTTACCCCGTCGTCCACTTCAAGAGATGGACGTCTCTCATCCACGGCGCTGGACCAGCATCCTTTCATCGCCTCCTCTCGCTTCATCGAGGCCGTCGTCCACCTTGCCGTTGCCGCTCCTACGACCGCCTCGTCCACGGCAACAGGATATATCCCCCGACCCGGTCGTCTGCCGTCTAAAGTCTTCTGCCCCGCCGCCGACAGCCATCGCACCCGCAGCACCCTCAACGTATCAGCATAGGCCTACACGGCGTCGCAAGAGAGGTGGTACTCTTCCATATATGCTTAAGTTTTTGATCTCACCCGGAAAATAGATCGTAATTTGTTTACTGTACTTTTCTTGTCCGTACCAAATCGTAGTGGCTAGTTGAAAGCAAACATTGGTTGCGAAGTAGCTTTGTCCGGTTTGCACCTTCAGATCCGCCATGGCACGGGCACTATACTCGTAAAGCTTATGGTTTCCCCCCTTTATATTCACTACCATCATCGTAGGTGCTTCGTGTCGTGCTAGCACTGCTCCTCAAGACCTCAACCCAAAGCTTACGTGTTGAAATACGAATCTGATATGATGCTCATATCACTAAAACAGAGAACGTTTAATTGGTCACCTAATGTTCCTATATTCGTTTCGAAAAGCATGTGCGCCACCCACTGGTCCAGCTAGTTCCACTTTCCTGATTTTTCTCTTGATGCTTAGGGTTTTCCCCTTTTATCTACTCTACTATGATCTGCGTAGGTGCTTTCTGTCGTACTAGCATTACTCCACCCTTCAAGCTAAACAACACAACACTCAGAATTCGAAAGCTTAGTTGTTCAAATATGATTGTGATATGATACTGATATTAGTTAACCGACACATTTAATTGGTTAGCTAAAGGTCCCACTTGAGTTTCCAAATGCATGTCGCGACATATAGAGAGACAGCATAATTGCATTTCTTTGTCACTTGTTGACCGTACTTTCTTGTCCATACCAAATCTTAGTTGTTATTTCAAAGCAAACATCGGTTGCTAACTACCCTTTGCGCGGTTTGCAGCTTCAGATCTGCCATCCCACTGCCACGGTCAACACTGTACTCATCATGCTTATGTTTTCCCCATTTTATGATGACCACAATCAGCCTACGTGGTTCGTGTCGTAATAGCACTGCTCCACCCATCGAGCTAAACAAGCTTAGTTGTACAAATTCATATCTGATATTATTGCTGATATTAGTAAAACTGAGAGATGTTTAATTGGTTAGCTAAATGTTCCTACTTTAGTTTCGAAATGCATGTGAGCCACATATGGAGAGACCGGAAAGAATAGTATTTCTCTGTGCGCTCTGGTTCATCATGGGTGGCCAACCGACATTGTATTAAAAGACTTGTAATATCTTCAATCTGCTTGCTCTTCTGCTCTTCTTTAAGATGATACTCTTCTCTTGCGGTCGACTGGTCAGGTCGAGTTGTTCTCCCTTAGTATATTTTGAATCTGTCAGGTCAGGTCGACTTGTTCTTCTTTACTATATGTTGAAGCTATCATCTGCGAAGTGTCATCACTTCTGGAGCTCTCATATTTTGAGTAGTAGGCCACATTATATTAATGCACACAACAAATTACAGCATGCATGGCATCTTTTAAAAGAATTGCAGAGATAGCACAAAGGGGTTTACAGGGAGGCAGTATTGGATTAGAATCACTTCTGCATTACAAAGAAAATCTCACTTGTTTTTATGTTTTCATGCATGTCAGATATTGAACATTATCAAAATGAATATGAGAATGGGCGCACGAGAGGAATATTGCGGAATGATCCACTGCCTAACAAACTTGGCATGGTGGAGGATGGCCTATCTTATTCACCCATCAAGGTGCTTGCTCTAACTTTGCAAAGTTGTATTGGTCGCACATATTTTGCTTCTGACCTCTTGCATTACTTCTACTTTGTTACACCATCTGCTTAGTTTAAGCATCATATATGAGTATATGCCATACCTATCCATTTTCTGTACCTATTCCATGTGTCGTCACACTATGTTTTTCCAGTCAAATGTTGTTCTTTCGTAATAGGTGTCCAAAAGGAAGAGGGTGAGTGCAGGTCGTCAAGGAGTACAAACTAGGTATTTGGAAAAGGTAGTGATACCTGTTAAATCAGATAGATCAGCAGCCACAGAAAACACAGGCCCAACTGTACCACACTTTACCCCTACTCCAGTGGCCAAACCCCTATTAGAACTGCTGGGAGCCCAGCGTCAGGTACTGTCTATGATATCAATTCAAAATTTGAACTCCTAAATTTCTGCTTGTGCCTTACCTTCTCTCTTGTATGAAAACTAATTTCAGATGAATCTCCTTGCTCAAAGGATCATACGATCTCAAAACAATAATGGGCTCTGCATTGCTCTTGTCAGTACCTCTCTCCCTTTTGCCTTGTAACGCTGTACTTAATTAATTGCTATTTGATTATGTATCATCAGTCTGCACCTGAGCTTCATTATCCTCTGTTTCTTCCAATATTATTTGATCTATATTTACTCTTTGCAAAATGTAGAATAATGGCAACGCTTATAAAGAATTTTCTTTGGGGAATTTATTGAATTATCCTTCCATCAACATGGAGAAGGGCTTTGTCCAGCCCGTGTTAACATGTAATGTAAGTTCATCCTTCTCAAGCCTTCAAACTTTGTTCTAGTATAGATTTGGATAGGCATCATTTCCTCCACTGTTGTTTGCTTTGCTGTTTACATCTGATTGGATGTTTGCAACAACTACCAGTTTCAAATTGTAGTTGTAAAAACATGTTCCTTATGCAGAACAGATCCATTTATTTGCTTATATAATTGTGAAACCTGTTACGTGTCTCCTTGTTTCTCTTTCAGACTCGTATCTCTTACGCCAGGCAGAACTTTAGGGAAGATAGTGAGCCAAACCATCTTGAGGACAGCGAGATGACCCCAAGGTCCTGTCTTGATGAAGACAGTGAGTTGAAGCTACTCACCAGCAGGTGTGAGACAACCTCTGTGCAGTCGCTGCCTCAATCAGTTCGACTTCTTCAGTCTCGACTTAAAGCGGAAAGGCTTGCTTCAGCTCAGCTCCGACTTGAAGTCAAAGATGCAATGAAGATGTCAGAGGACTGCCGTGCGCACCATCATGCCTTAAATCTAGTGTTGATGCATCTATCGTTGACACAACTGAGGTCTACTCAGCTTCTTCAGCTGTTTGGGGGGGCCCGACCTGGCCAGGCCTAGTGCCTTCTGAAGTGCTCTCAGTTTTGTATATTCTTTTGTCGGCGCGTTTATTTGCACTGGTGGCGAACTTTGATGCCCAGTGGATGTAATATGTGTGATAGCCGTGATAGCCTAGCGTAAGTTGCTTGCTTATTTATTTCCTTGTTGTCTTGTTTATTTGTTTGCTTCTAGTCATTGCAGTTCTTTTTCCGCGGTTTGCTAGTGGCTGCAATAACCTATTTTTTAAAACTAGGCCACAATAACCATGGGCTAATATTTACTGTAGTGACACTGGGCCTCCTACGGGCCGTAGAAACAGTGGGCCTTCTACGGGCCGTAGAAACAGTGGGCCTTCTACGGGCCGTAGAAACAATGGGCCTTCTACGGGCCGTATCATCAATGGGCCTTATACGGGCAGTATGATCGATGGCCAAACATGGGCCAATAACAGGCCGCATTATGGCCGTAAACGGGCTAGAGTTGGAATCGTCCGTTCATGGGCCGACCATAACGGGCCATCGTTAATAGGCCGTATTTGATGACGCTATGAAAACGGCCCAACGTATTAACGGACCACAAACGGGCCGACTGTAACCACGGGCTGAATTTGGCCCACAAGCAGAAAATGACAGTAACGGGCCGTAAGTAAACGAATGCTGGAAATGAGCCCAAGAATAAATGGGCTCTGAGAAGGCCGAAAGATAACATGGGCTGGAAACGGCCCAACGGAATAACGGGCCGTTAATGGGTATAAAGTGATACACTGTTCATTACGGGCCAGTTTCACCACGGGCCGTTAATGGGTGTAAAGTGATACACTGTTCATTACGGGCCAGTTTCACCACGGGCCGTTAGTAGGCCAAGAGTTACATAGGGCCTCATATGGGCCGAAAGACGTCATGGGCCATACATGGGCCAGAAGTGAAAACGGGCTGGAATCATATTGGATGGCCCAGATGATGCTACTGGGCCTAATTCGGATAGGGCGTAACGGGCCTTGGGTTAGCGGGCTGTAAATGGGCTATATTCGAACAGGCCGTTAACAGGCTTTCCATGGGCCGGCCTGCCAGCTTTTGACCAAGTCAAACGGGCCGGCCTTTTCACAGGAATGGGCCTCTGTTGGGCCGTGCCACGTGTCGATGTATCATAGGCGCCTTCCGTCCAATGAGTGGTTGACATCTGTCCCAACGATGAGCCGACACGTGTTTCCTCCAGCCAATGATGATTTTACACATGGAAAATCCCCATTGGTCGGGGCTGTTAACGGGTTATCGGATCCAAAACCCGACCCGATAGCTTAACGGTGTTCCATTACGGTGGATGCCACGTGTCAGTCACCCTTGACGAAAGCACTTCTGTGACGCGTGATTTATCGTCATGGAAGTGGACACTTCCGTGATGATAATTTTGGCAATGTCATGGAACACTTCTACGACAACACAGGTATGACTATCTTGATTCTGTCATAAATTTGTCATGGATGTACACGCATGACAAAAAGAGCGACCTACTGTGACAAACACGTATCATCACGGAAGTGTATTTTTTTGTAGTGAAGTGCAGAGTTTTGTAGGACAGTAGCAAATTTCCATCAAGTGGATGACCTAAGGTTTATCAATCCGTGGGAGGTGTAGGATGAAGATGGTCTCTCTCAAAAAACCCTGCAACCAAATAACAAAGAGTCTCTTGTGTCCCCAACACACCCAATACAATGGTAAATTGTATAGGTGCACTAGTTCGGCGAAGAGATGGTGATACAAGTGCAATATGGATGGTAGATATAGGTTTTTGTAATTTAAAAATATAAAAACAGCAAGGTAAGTAATGATAAAACTGAGCGAAAACGGTATTGCAATGCTTGGAAACAAGGCCAAGGGTTCATACTTTCACTAGTGCAAGTTCTCTCAACATTGATAACAAAATTAGATCATATAACAATCCCTCAACATGCAACAAAGAGTCACTCCAAATTCACTAATAGTGGAGAACAAACAAAGAGATTATTGTAGGGTACGAAACCACTTCAAAGTTATTCTTTCTGATCGATCTATTGGGCTATTCCTATAAGTGTCACAAACAGCCGTAGAGTTCGTACTAAAATAACACCTTAAGACACACATCAATCAAAACCCTAATGTCACCTAGATACTCCAATGTCACCACAAGTATTTGCGGGTTTGATTATACGACATGCATCACACAATCTCAGATTCATCTATTCAAACCAACACAAAGAACTTCAAAGAGTGCCCCAAAGTTTCTACCGGCGAGTCAAGACGAAAACATGTGCCAACCCCTATGCATAAGTTCACAAGGTCACAGAACCCGTAAGTTGATCACCAAAATATACATCAAGTAGATCACGTGAATATGCCATTGTCACCACAGATAAACACATGCAAGACATACATCAAGTGTTCTCAAATCCTTAAAGACTCAATCCGATAAGATAACTTCAAAGAGAAAACTCAATCCATCACAAGAAGGTAAAGGGGGAGAAACATCATAAGATCCAACTATAATAGCAAAGCTCGCGGTACATCAAGATCATGCCGAGTCAAGAACACGAGAGAGAGAGAGAGAGAGAGAGAGAGAGAGAGAGAGATCAAACACATAACTATTGGTACATACCCTCAGCCCCGAGGGTTAACTACTCCCTCCTCGTCATGGAGAGCACTGGGATGATGAAGATGGCCATCGGTGATGATTTCCCCCCTCCGGCAGGGTGCCGGAGCAGGGTCCAGATTGGTTTTTGGTGGCTACAGAGGCTTGCGGCGACGGAACTCCCGATCTAGGTTCTGTTCTGGGGTTTTTGGGATTTATAAGAGGCGTTGGCGTCGGGAACAAGTCAGGGGGCCCATGAGGAGCCCGCAAGGACGGAGGGCGCCCCCTAGGGGGTGGGGCACCCTCCACCATTACGGACGCCTCGGGACTCTTCTCTGATATCTTTTCATTCCAGTATTATTTATATTATCCAAAAATAATCTCCGTAAGTTTTCAGATCAATTGGACTCCGTTTGATATTATTTTTTTCAAAACTCAAAAAGAAGGAAAGAACAAAAATTGGCACTGAGCTCTATGTTAATAGGTTAGTCCCAAAAATCATATAAAATAGCATACAAATGCATATAAAACATCCAAGATAGATAATATAATAGCATGGAACAACCAAAAATTATAGATAAGTTGGAGATGTCTCAAGCACCAATAGGCGGAGGAGCAGCTCACCGCTGGCAGGGCGGTCACACCGGACGTGGACCTCTTAGAGCAGGAGACGTTGCTCGAGTCCTACAGCTCTGCCCGCAAGATCCGCCTCGCACGCTGGCGGTACCGCTAGCGGGTGGCGGAGGTGGCAGCCACCTACAAGGAGTGCGACAAGGCGGGCGAGGTGGTGTTCTGCGAGACCGAGGAGGAGGAGGACACCGTCGAGGCCGCGCCAGCCGCCATGACCATGAAACTAGCACGTCTGCGGGCGCCACTGGCAGCAGGGAAGACTAGTGCAAGGTAGGTTGCCACCGCTCAGGTCACAAGAAGGCCACCGCTCTTCCCCTCCCGTTGAAGCCAAGCATGGTGGTCTCAACATCGTCGATTGATTAGCTGCTTGGCGACAACATGGATGCAGAAAGCTTCGCTTCTTGGAGCTTCGGAGGCGGATGAAGCAAATATGCCCTAGAGGCAATAATAAAGTTGTTATTTATATTTCCTTATATCATGATAAATGTTTATTATTCATGCTAGAATTGTATTAACTGTAAACTTGATACATGTGTGGATACATAGACAAAACAAAGTGTCCCTAGTATGCCTCTACTTGACTAGCTCGTTAATCAAAGATGGTTAAGTTTCCTGACCATAGACATGTGTTGTCATTTGATGAACGGGATCACATCATTAGGAGAATGATGTGATGGAAAAGACCCACCCGTTAGCTTAGCATAATGGTCGTTAAGTTTTATTGTTATTGCTTTCTTCATGACTTATACATATTCCTCTGACTATGAGATTATGCAACTCCCGAATACCGGAAGAACACCTTGTGTGCTATCAAACATCACACCATAACTGGGTGATTATAAAGATGCTCTACAGGTGTTTCCGAAGGTGTTTGTTGGGTTAGAATAGATCAAGATTAGGATTTTTCACTCCGAGTATCGGAGAGGTATGTCTGGGCCCTCTCGGTAATGCACATCACTATAAGCCTTGCAAGCAATGTGACTAAAGAGTTAGTTACGGGATGATGCATTACGAACAGAGTAAAGAGACTTGCCGGTAATGAGATTGAACTAGGTATGATGATACCGACGATCGAATCTCGGGCAAGTAACATAGCGATGACAAAGGGAATAACGTATGTTGTTATGCGGTTTGACCGATAAAGATCTTCGTAGAATATGTAGAAGCCAATATGAGCATCCAGGTTCCGCTATTGGTTATTGACCGGAGATGTGTCTCGGTCATGTCTACATAGTTCTAGAACCCGTAGGGTCCGCACGCTTAACGTTCGATGACGATTTGTATTATGAGTTATGTGATTTGATGGCCGAAGTTTGTTTAGTCCCAAATGAGATCACGGACATGATGAGGAGTCTCGAAATGGTCGAGAGGTAAAGATTCATATATTGGAAGGTTATATTCGAACATCGTAATAGTTCTGAGTGATTCGGATATTTTACTGGAGTACCGAGGGGTTACCGGAAACCCTCAGTGGAAGTATTGGGCCTATTGGGCCATATTGGATGAGAGGAGAAAGGCCATGTGAGGAGGGGCGCGCCCCCCTTGCCCAAACCGAATTGGACTAGGGGAGGGGGGCCTCTTTCCTTCTCCCTCTCTCCCTTCCCCTTTTTCCTCACCGGTGGAAGGAAGGAGGGGAGCTGAATCATACTTGGACTAGGAATCCAAGTAGGACTCCCCCCGATGGTGCACCCCCTTTGGTCGGCCACCTCCTCCCCCCTTTATATACGGAGGCGGGGGCACACCAAAGGCACAATAAACAATCTCTTAGCTGTGTGCGGTGCCCCCGTCCACAGTTTACCACCTCGATCATATCGTCATAGTGCTTAGGCGAAGCCCCGCGCCGGTAACTTCATCATCACCGTCGCCACGCCGTCGTGCTGATGGAACTCTCCCTCGTCCTCAACTGGATCAATAGATCAAGGGACGTCATCATGCTGAACATGTGCTGAACACGGATGTGCCGTACGTTCGATGCTAGGATCGATTGGATCGTGAAGACGTTCGACTACATCAACCGCGTTACTAAACGCTTCCGCTTTCGTTTTACGAGGGTACGTAGACACACTCTCCCCTCTTGTTGCTATGCATCTCCTAGATAGATCTTGCGTGATCGTAGGAATTTTTTTGAAATACTGCGTTCCCCAACACCCATTGCTAGTGAATTGAGTTCACTAGATTATCTTTATGAAGTTTTGCTTGAGATTCGTGAATCTGAAAATTGTGATGAAGTATTAAAATAAGGAACTTTTAAAGTGATTCATGATTTCTCCTTAGAGGAAAAGCATGATTGCAATGATATTATTATAAATTCTATTAATGTCAATTGTGCTAATAATATGCAAAACCCCAAGCTTGGGGATGCTAATATTGCTATGTCCGCTACATATTGCAATGATCATGATTGGGGTGATAATGATTCTTATGATCTTAAAATTTTATTTAAACCTCATGGTGAATATGCTTGCGATAATATTAAAAGTGGGTTTGTAAGAGAGTCAACTTTAGGTAAAACTAATCCCACATATTTGTTGGGGAACGTAGCAGAAATCAAAATTTTCCTACGTGTCACCAAGATCTATCTATGGAGAGACCAGCAACGAGGGGAAGGAGAGTGCATCTACATACCCTTGTAGATCGCAAAGCGGAAGCGTTCAAGTGAACGGGGTTGATGGAGTCGTACTCGTCGTGATCCAAATCACCGATGACCAAGTGCTGAACGGACGGCACCTCCGTGTTCAACACACGTACAGCCCGGTGACGTCTCCCATGCCTTGATCCAGCAAGGAGAGAGGGAGAGGTTGAGGAAGACTCCATCCAGCAGCAGCACAACGGCGTGGTGGTGGTGGAGGAGCGTGGCAATCCTGCAGGGCTTCGCCAAGCACCACGGGAGAGGAGAAAGAGAGGGAGGGCTGCACCAATGAGAGAGATCAAATCACGTGTTATGGGCAGCCCTAGGCCTCACTATATATAGGGGAGAGGGAGGAGGGTGCTCCCCTCTAGGGTTACCACCCTAGGGGGGCGGCAGCCCTAGATGGGAAAGGGGAGGCGGCCAAGAGGGGAGAAGGGGAGGCGCCCCCTAGGGTGGGCCTTAGGCCCATCTAAGCCTAGGGTTTCCCCTTTTTTTCCTCCTAGCTGCCCCTTGGGCCTTGTGGGAGGCGCACCAGCCCACTCAAGGGCTGGTCCCTCACCACCCTCGGCCCATGCAAGCCTCCGGGGCTTGTGGCCCCACTTGGTGGACCCGCGGGACCCTCTCGGTGGTCCCGGTACATTACCGATAAACCCCGAAACTTTCCGGTGACCAAAACAGGACTTCCCATATATAAATATTTACCTCCGGACCATTCCGGAACTCCTCGTGACGTCCGGGATCTCATCCGGGACTCCGAACAACATTCGGTAACCACATACAAACTTCCTTTATAACCCTAGCGTCATCGAACCTTAAGTGTGTAGACCCTACGGGTTCGGGAGACATGCAGACATGACCGAGACGTTCTCCGGTCAATAACCAACAGCGGGATCTGGATACCCATGTTGGCTCCCACATGTTCCACAATGATCTCATCGGATGAACCACGATGTCAAGGACTTAATCAATCCCGTATACAATTCCCTTTGTCTATCGGTACGATACTTGCCCGAGATTCGATCGTCGGTATCCCGATACCTTGTTCAATCTCGTTACCGGCAAGTCTCTTTACTCGTTCCGTAACACATCATCCCGTGATCAACTCCTTGATCACATTGTGCACATTATGATGATGTCCTACCGAGTGGGCCCAGAGATACCTCTCCGTTTACACGGAGTGACAAATCCCAGTCTCGATTCGTGCCAACCCAACAGACACTTTCGGAGATACCTGTAGTGTACCTTTATAGCCACCCAGTTACGTTGTGACGTTTGGCACACCCAAAGCACTCCTACGGTATCCGGGAGTTGCACAATCTCATGGTCTAAGGAAATGATACTTGACATTAGAAAAGCTTTAGCATACGAACTACACAATCTTTGTGCTAGGCTTAGGATTGGGTCTTGTCCATCACATCATTCTCCTAATGATGTGATCCCGTTATCAATGACATCCAATGTCCATGGTCAGGAAACCGTAACCATCTATTGATCAACGAGCTAGTCAACTAGAGGCTTACTAGGGACATGGTGTTGTCTATGTATCCACACATGTATCTGAGTTTCCTATCAATACAATTCTAGCATGGATAATAAACGATTATCATGAACAAGGAAATATAATAATAACTAATTTATTATTGCCTCTAGGGCATATTTCCAACAGTCTCCCACTTGCACTAGAGTCAATAATCCAGTTCACATCGATATGTGATTAACACTCAAGGTCACATCCCCATGTGACTAACACCCAAAGAGTTTACTAGAGTCAATAATCTAGTTCACATTACCATGTGATCAACACTCGATGAGTTCTGGGTTTGATCATGTTATGCTTGTGAGAGATGTTATAGTCAACGGGTCTGAATCTTTCAGATCCGTGTGTGCTTTACAAATCTCTATGTCATCTCCTAGATGCAGCTACCACGTTCTATTTGGAGCTATTTCAAATAACTGTTCTACTATACGAATCCAGTTTACTACTCAGAATAATCTGGATTAGTGTCAAAGTTTGCATCGGCGTAACCCTTTACGACGAACTCTTTTATCACCTCCATAATCGAGAAAATTCCTTAGTCCACTAGTTACTAAGGATAACTTTGACCGCTGTCCTGTGATCCATTCTTGGATCACTCTTGTACCCCCTTGACTGACTCATGGTAAGGCACACTTCAGGTGCGGTACATGGCATAGCATACTGTAGAGCCTACGTCTTAAGCATAGGGGACGACCTTCGTCCTTTCTCTCTATTCTGCCGTGGTCGAGCTTTAAGTCTTAACTTCATACCTTACAACTCAGGCAAGAACTCCTTCTTTGACTGATCCATCTTGAACACCTTCAAGATCATGTCAAGGTATGTGCTCATTTGAAAGTACCATTAAGCGTTTTGATCTATCCTTATAGATCTTGATGCTCAATGTTCAAATAGCTTAATCCAGGCTTTCCATTGAAAAACACTTTCCAAATAACTCTGCATGCTTTCCAGAAATTCTATATCATTTCTGATCAACAATATGTCAACAACATATACTCATCAGAAATTCTATAGTGCTCCCACTCACTTCTTTGGAAATACAAGTTTCTCATAAACTTTGTATTCACCCAAAATCTTTAATCATCATCAAAGCATACATTCCAACTCCGAGATGCTTACTCCAGTCCTTAGAAGGATTGCTGGAGCTTTGCATACTTATTAGCATCTTCCAGGATTGACAAAACCTTCCGGTTGTATCACATACAACCTTTCCTCAAGAAAATCGTCGAGGAAACAATGTTTTGACATCCTATCTGCATGATTTCATAAATAATGCAGTAATTGCTAATATAATTCTAACAGACTCTTAGCATCGCTACGAGTGAGAAAGTCTCATCGTAGTCAACTCCTTGAACTTGTCAGAAAACATCTTAACGACAAGTCAAGCTTTCTTAATGGTGATACCTACCATCATTGTCCGCCTTCCTTTTAAAATCCATATGTACCTAACAGCCTTACGACCATCAAGTAGTTCTCCCAAAGTCTACACTTTGTTTTCATATATGGATCCTCTCTCGGATTATATGGCCTCGAGCCATTTTGGAATCCAGGCCCACCATTGCTTCTCCATAGCTCGTAGGTTCATTGTTGTCTAGCAACATGACTTCCAAGACAGGATTACGTACCACTCTGAAGTAGTACGCATCCTTGTTATCCTACGAGGTTTGGGAGTGACTTGATCCGAAGTCTCATGATCAATATCATAAGCTTCCACTTCAATTGGTGTAGGTGCCACAGGAACAACTCTTTGTGCCCTGCTATACACTAGTTGAAGTGACGGTTCAATAACCTCATCAAGTCTTCACCAGCCTCCCACTCAATTCTTTCGAGAGAAACTTTTCCTCGAGAAAGGACCCGATTCTAGAAACAATCCCTTATTGCTTTTGAATATGAGACAGGAGGTATACCCAACTGTTTTGGGTGTCCTATGAAGATGCATTTATCCGCTTTGGGTTCGAGCTTATCAGCCTAAACTTTTCACATAAGCGTCGCAGCCCCAAACTTTTAAGAAATGACAACTTAGGTTTCTCTAAACCATAGTTCATACGGTGTCATCTCATCGGAATTACGTGGTGCCCTATTTAAAGTGAATGTGGTTGTCTCTAATGCCTAACCCATAAACTATTGTGGTAATTCGATCATGGTATGCATCATATCCAATAGGGTGCAGTTATGATGTTCGGACACACCATCACACTATGGTGTTCCAGGCTGTATCAGTTGTGAAACAATTTCCACA
This sequence comes from Triticum aestivum, assembly GCF_018294505.1. Taxonomy (NCBI): domain Eukaryota; kingdom Viridiplantae; phylum Streptophyta; class Magnoliopsida; order Poales; family Poaceae; genus Triticum; species Triticum aestivum. Next base: position 414,110,149 of record NC_057806.1, read on the forward strand.
ATGTCTTAATTCTGTGCCAAACTCGTAATTCAGATATTCATCTCTATGATCATATCATAGATATTTTATCCTCTTGTCACGATGATCTTTCAACTTCACCCTGAAATTACTTGAACCTTTCAATAATTCAGACTCGTGATTCATCAAGTAAATATACTCAACATCTACTCAAATCATCTGTGAAGTAAGAACATAACGATATCCACTACATGCCTCAGCACTCATTGGACTGCACACATCAAAATGTATTACTTCCAACAAGTTGCTTTCTAGTTCCATTTTACTGAAACCGAGGCTTTCAGTCATCTTGCCCATGTGGTATGATTTGCATGTCTCAACTGATTCAAAAATCAAGTGAGTCCAAATGGTCCATTTGCATGGAGTCTCTTCATGCATATACACCAATAGACATGGTTCGCATGTCTCAAACTTTTCAAAAATGAGTGAGTCCAAAGATCCATCAACATGGAGCTTCTTCATGCGTTTTATACTGATATGACTTTAGTGCAGTGCCACAAGTAGGTGGTACTATCATTACTATCTTTTGGCATGAACATGTGTGTCACTACGATCGAGATTCAATAAACAATTCATTTCAAGTGTAAGACCATTTGAAGGTATTATTCAAATAAACAGAGTAACCATTATTCTCTTTAAATGAATAATCGTATTGCGATAGACATAATCCAATCATGTCTATGCTCAACGCAACACCAATAACCATATTAGGTTTAACACCAATCTCGATGGTAGAGGGAGCGTGCGATGCTTGATCATATCAACATTGGAAACACTTCCAACACATATCGTCAGCTCACCTTTAGCTAGTCTCCGTTTATTCCGTAGCTTTTATTTCGAGTTACTAACACTTAGCAACTGAACCGGTATCTAATACCCTGGTGCTACTAGGAGTACTAGTAAAGTACACATCAACACAATGTATATCCAATATACTTCTATCGACCTTGCCAGCCTTCTAATCTACCAAGTATCTAGGGTAATTCTGCTCCAGTGGCTGTTCCCCTTATTACAGAAGCACTTAGTCTCGGGTTTGGGTTCAACCTTGGGTTTCTTCACCAGAGCAGCAGCTGAATTGCCATTTCATGAAGTATCCCTTCTTGCCCTTGCCCTTCTTGAAACTAGTGGTTTCACCAACCATCAACGATTGATGCTCCCTTTTGATTTCTACTTTCGCGGTGTCGCGAATAGCTCAAGGATCATCATATATGTCCCTAATATATTATAGTTCATCACGAAGCTCTAGTAGCTTGGTGGTAATGACTTCGGAGAACTATCACTATCTCATCTGGAAGATCAACTCCCACTCGATTCAAGCGATTGTTGTACTCAGACAATCTGAGCACAAGCTCAACAATTGAGCTTTTCTCCCTTAGTTTGCAGGCTAAAAAATCGTCGGAGGTCTTATACCTCTTGACGTGGGCACGAGCCTGAAATCCCAATTTCAGCCCTCGAAACATCTCATATGTTTCGCGATGTTTCAAAACTGTCTTCGGTGCCTCAATTCTAAACCGTTTAACGGAACTATCACGTAGTTATCAAAATGTGTATGTCAGATGTTCGCAACATCCACAGACGATGTTCGAGGTTCAGCACACTGAGCGGTGCATTAAGGACATAAGCCTTCTATGAAGCAATGAGGACAATCCTCAGTTTACGGACCTAGTCTGCATAATTGCTACTATCAAATTTCAACTAAATTTTCTCTAGGAACATATCTAAAACATAGAACTGAAGCGCGAGCTACGACATAATTTGCAAAATCCTTTTTGACTATGTTCAGGATAAACCAGTTCATCTTATGAACTCCCACTCAGATAGACATCCCTCTAGTCATCTAAGTGATTACATGATCCGAGTCAACTAGGCCATGTCCGATCATCACGTGAGACGGACTAGTCAACATCGGTGAACATCTTCATGTTGATCGTATCTGCCATACGACTCATGCTCGACCTTTCGGTCTTGTATGTTCCGAGGCCATGTCTGTACACATGCTAGGCTCGTCAAGTCAACCTAAGTGTTTTGCGTGTGTAAATCTGTCTTACACCCGTTGTATGTGAACGTTAGAATCTATCACACCCGATCATCACGTGGTGCTTCGAAACAACGAACTGTCGCAATGGTGCACAGTTAGGGGGAACACTTTCTTGAAATTATTATGAGGGATCATCTTATTTACTACCGTCGCTCTAAGTAAACAAGATGCAAAAACATGATAAACATCACATGCAATCAAATAGTGACATGATATGGCCAATATCATATTGCTCCTTTTGATCTCCATCTTCGGGGCTCCATGATCATCATCGTCACCGGCATGACACCATGATCTCCATCATCATGATCTCCATCATCGTGTCTTCATGAAGTTGTCTCGCCAACTATTACTTCTACTTCTACAACTAACGGTTAGCAATAAAGTAAAGTAATTACATGACGTTTATGTTGACACGCAGGTCATAAATAAATTAAGACAACTCCTATGGCTCCTGCCGGTTGTCATACTCATCGACATGCAAGTCGTGATTCCTATTACAAGAACATGATCAATCTCATACATCACATATATCATTCATCACATCCTTTTGGCCATATCACATCACATAGCATACCCTTCAAAAACAAGTTAGACGTCCTCTAATTGTTGTTTGCATGTTTTACGTGGCTGCTATGGGTTTCTAGCAAGAACGTTTCTTACCTACGCAAAGACCACAACGTGATATGCCAATTGCTATTTACCCTTCATAAGGACCCTTTTCATCGAATCCGATCCGACTAAAGTGGGAGAGACAGACACCCGCCAGCCACCTTATGCAACTAGTGCATGTTTGTCGGTGGAACCAGTCTCACGTAAGAGTACGTGTAAGGTCGGTCCGGGCCGCTTCATCCCACGATGCCGCCGAATCAAGATAAGACTAGTAACGACAACCATATTGAACAAAATCAACGCCCACAACTACTTTGTGTTCTACTCGTGCATAGAAACTACGCATAGACCTAGCTCATGATGCCACTGTTGGGGAACGTAGCAGAAATTCAAAATTTCCTACGTGTCACCAAGATCTATCTATGGAGAGACCAGCAACGAGGGGAAGGAGAGTGCATCTACATACCCTTGTAGATCGCAAAGCGGAAGCATTCAAGTGAATGGGGTTGATGGAGTCGTACTCGTCGTGATCCAAATCACTGATGACCAAGTGCCGAACGGACGGCACCTCCGTGTTCAACACATGTACAGCCCGGTGACGTCTCCCACGCCTTGATCCAGCAAGGAGAGAGGGAGAGGTTGAGGAAGACTCCATCCAGCAGCAGCACAACGGCGTGGTGGTGATGGAGGAGCGTGGCAATCCTGCAGGGCTTCGCCAAGCACCACGGGAGAGGAGAAAGAGAGGGAGGGCTGCACCAATGAGAGAGATCAAATCGCGCGTTATGGGCAGCCCTAGGCCTCACTATATATAGGGGAGAGGGAGGAGGGTGCGCCCCCTCTAGGGTTCCCACTCCTAGGGGGCGGCAGCCCTAGATGGGAAAGGGGAGGCGGCCAAGAGGGGAGAAGGGGAGGCGCCCCCTAGGGTGGGCCTTAGGCCCATCTAAGCCTAGGGTTTCCCCTTTTTTTCCTCCTAGCTGCCCCTTGGGCCTTGTGGGAGGCGCACCAGCCCACTCAAGGGCTGGTCCCTCACCACTCTCGGCCCATGCAAGCCTTCGGGGCTTGTGGCCCCACTTGGTGGACCCCCGGGACCCTCCCGGTGGTCCCGGTACATTACCGATAAACCCCGAAACCTTTCCGGTGACCAAAACAGGACTTCCCATATATAAATCTTTACCTCCGAACCATTTCGGAACTCGTCGTGACGTCCGGGATCTCATCCGAGACTCCGAACAACATTCGGTAACCACATACAAACTTCCTTTATAACCCTAGCGTCATCGAACCTTAAGTGTGTAGACCCTACGGGTTCGGGAGACATGCAGACATGACCGAGACGTTCTTCGGTCAATAACCAACAGCTGGATCTGGATACCCATGTTGGCTCCCACATGTTCCACGATGATCTCATCGGATGAACCACGATGTCATGGACTTAATCAATCCCGTATACAATTCCCTTTGTCTATCGGTACGATACTTGCCCGAGATTCGATCGTCGGTATCCCAATACATGTTCAATCTCGTTACCGGCAAGTCTCTTTACTCGTTCTGTAACACATCATCCCGTGATCAACTCCTTGATCACATTGTGCACATTATGATGATGTCCTACCGAGTGGGCCCAGAGATACCTCTCCGTTTACACGGAGTGACAAATCCCAGTCTCGATTCGTGCCAACCCAACAGACACTTTCGGAGATACTTGTAGTGTACCTTTATAGCCACCCAGTTACGTTGTGACGTTTGGAACACCCAAAGCACTCCTACAGTATCCGGGAGTTGCACAATCTCATGGTCTAAGGAAATTATACTTGACATTAGAAAAGCTTTAGCATACGAACTACACGATCTTTGTGCTAGGCTTAGGATTGGGTCTTTGTCCATCACATCATTCTCCTAATGATGTGATCCCGTTATCAATGACATCCAATGTCCATGGTCAGGAAACCGTAACTATCTATTGATCAACTAGCTAGTCAACTAGAGGTTTACTAGGGACATGGTGTTGTCTATGTATCCACACATGTATCTGAGTTTCCTATCAATACAATTCTAGCATGGATAATAAACGATTATCATGAACAAGGAAATATAATAATAACTAATTTATTATTGCCTCTAGGGCATATTTCCAACAATATTTGGATAGTGTTCAATCTTATGAATTTTTTGATGAAAGTGGGCTTGGAGAGGTCATGACTGTATTTGATGATAATCCCACTATTTTGGAAGAGTGTCAACGTTGCATGCATGTGGATCATATAGAGAATATGTTACGTGATAGCTATATTGTTGAATTTGAATATGATCCCACATATTATTATTATGAGAGAGGGAAATATGGTTGTAGAAATTTTCATGCTACTAAATTACCTCTCTTCATGTTGAGATTGTCCATGTTTTATTCTTCTTCCTTGAATATGCTAGTCTTTGCTTGTTTTGATACTCTATTTGCTTATAAAATGCCTATGCATAGGAAGTATGTTAGACTTAAATGTGTTTTCACATGCTACATTCGTGTTTCAATTACTATCTTTCATGTGAGCATTATTGAAATCTTATGCGTAGCTAGAGGCAAAAACTATAGCGCTTGTTGGGAGGCAACCCAATGAATAAAATTTATTTTTGCTTTTTGCTTCCTGTTTTTGAGTGTTAGAACAATTATGATACTATTATGATTGTGTTTTTTATGTTTTAATTAGTGTTTGTGCCAAGTAAAGCCTTTAGGATCTTCTTGGGTGATAGTTGTTTGATCTTGCTGAAAAAACAGAAACTTTTGCGCTCGTGAAAACAATTCTCATTTTTAACCAGAGAGCGATAAAATACCCATTCCTTTTGCAGTAGATCAATATAAAAATTTCTCATGTCGTCCTAAGTTTTCAGAATTTTTGGAAATTACAGAAGTATTCGTAACACCCAGATTACTACAGACTATTCTGTTTTTGACAGATTCAGTTTTCTTTGCGTTGTGTAATTGTTTTGATGGCTCTATGGTTTTCTTTGATGAGTTTTTGCCATAGAAAAGTTGGAATAAAATAGATATAATGCAAGAAAAAATATGAATTAGTTTGATACAATACTTATAGTAGTGATTTACTTTTCTATACTAACGGATCTCACGAAGGTTTTGTTGAGTTTTATGTGATTGAAGTTTTCAAGTTTTGGGTTATCTTACGATGGATGAAGGAATAAGGAGTACAAGAGCCTAAGCTTGGGGATGCCCCGGCATCCCAAGCTATTATCCAAAAATGAGCAACCAACTAAGCTTGGAGATGCCCCCGAGTGGCATCCCCTCTTTCTTCTAACGACCATCGGTATTTTACTCAAAGCTATATTTTTATTCATCACATACTATGTGTTTTGCTTGGAGCGTCTTGTATGATATGAGTCTTTGCTTGTTTTATTTTGTGTTTTAAGTCTTGATTCCTTGCTGGACACACCTATTTGAGAGATCCAAAATTATGTCATGACTTGTTAGAATTGCTCTCTATGTTTTACTTAAATTTTTTCTGAGCTATGGACTAGTGCTTCACTTATTTCTTTTTGAGCATGGTGTGCTTTAGTATTTTTGAAGAAATGCTCTCTTGCTTCACTTAGATTTATTTGAGGGTTAATAAAATTTTCAAGAAATTCTCTCTTTCTGCACTTAAATTATTTGAGAGAAAGAAAAAAATATGCTCATGATCTTCACTTATATTTATTTGAGATTGTCAAAAGCAACATATGAAAATTAGTTCCAAAGTGATAGATATCCAAGAAGGATATAATAAAAACTTCCATGAAGATCATTGGACAAAATAAACTTGATTCTTAGTAATAGTTTTGAGATATGATGATGTGATATGTGAGTTATGTTGATGAGCAATTATGCTTTAGAAAGAATATTGGTGTTAAGATTTGTGATTCCCTATGCAAGCACGAAAGTCAATAATTATGCAATGAAATTATATCCTACTTGTGGTGCATTATTTGGTGTTAATTATGCTTAATGCTTGCTTATGAGATTATCCGTTTCTTGGTTGGTCGCTTCTCAATCTTTTGCTAGCCTGCATTTTGCACTAAGTATGATCTCTACTTGTGCATCCAAAATCCTTTAAACCAGTTTTGCCACATGAGTCCACTATATCTACCTATATGTGGTATTCTTTTTCCGTTCTAAGCAAATTTGCATGTGCCATCTCTAATTTTCAAAATAAACTTCTCTTTTGTGTGTTTGTTTTGCTCGCGGAGCGGTGAGGGGTGGCTAATATTTTCCATGTAGATATGTTATTCTCAAGATGAGTATTTATTCACTTGTCATTGCACGAGAGTAAGGCAAAGGTATTAGGGATGCCCCGTCCCAAAATGAAAAATGAATTTACTTTATGTTTTAAAATAATAAATTCCTTGGAAAGTGTTGGTATGGAGGGCAACTGTGGATACGGCTAGCCATGGAAAGTGAAAGTATGGTTGAAAAGGAATAAACTTTATTTTCTGTTTGGGAACCGCCTATGATATATCTAAGCATGGAAAGTGTTGGGAACTCTAAGTCGTTTTCGTTGGTGGGAGGGATACGCCTCTCAAAATGTTTTTACTCTAAGTTTTTCGCTTTGAGCTCTGGCACCTCTACAAATCACTACTTCCCTCTCCAAAGGGCCTTTCTTTGACTTTATGCAATTTTTATTTTTTTGAAAGTTGAGTCTCCATCTTCTCTTATAAAAGCACCAACTAAGAGGCAATATGGTCGTACTTGAGCATTGGGTGTAGCTAATATGCGAGTGTGTTTCATGAATAGATCAATGCTTGAGCATGATGGGCTAGGGATAACTTATTTTAGCTTTGATATTTGAAAGACATGGTTGCTTGTTGATATGCTTGAGTATTTAAATTATCATGTCAAAACTAGACTATTGCTTTGAACAATATAAAAGTCCAAATGTCCATGCTATAAAGAAAAGAATATGATATGACATGTTAGGCAGCATTCCACATCAAAAGTTCTGTTTTTATCACTTCCCTACTCGAGGACGAGTACGAGTTAAGCTTGGGGATGTTAATACATCTCCAATGTATCTATAATTCTTGATTGCTCCATGCTGTTATATTATCAATCTTGGATGTTTTATAATCATTTTTTGGTACTAACCTATTGACATAGTGCCAAGTGCCATTTGCTGTTTTTCCATGTTTTTTACATCACAGAAAATCAATACCAAATGGAGTCCAAACGCAACGAAACTTTACGGAGAATTTTTTGGACCAGAAGGAACACAATGGGCCCTGGCTGCACCTGGGGGTGCTCCGAGGAGAGCACAACCCACCAGGGTGCACCAGGAGGCCCAGGCGCGCCCTGGTGGGTTGTGCCCACCTCGGGTGCCCTCGGGACCGCCTCTTTGCTCTATAAATACCCCAATATTCCCGAAACCCTAGGGGAGTCGATGCAATATTGATCCAGCCACCGCAGGGTCTAGAACCACCAGATCCAATCTAGACACCATCTCGGATGGGGTTCACCACCTCCATTGGTGCCTCTCCGATGATGCGTGAGTAGTTCTTTGTAGACATTCGGTCCATAGTTAGTAGCTAGATGGATTCCTCTCTCTCTCTCTCTTGATTCTCAATACAATGGTCTCTTGGAGATCCATATGATGTAACTCTTTTGTGGTGTGTTTGTTGGGATCCGATGAACTTTGAGTTTATGATTAGATCTATCTTTTTGTATCCATGAAAGTATTTGAGTTTCTTTGATCTATTTTATGCATGATTGCTTATAGCCTCGTATTTCTTCTCCAATACTTGTGTTTTGTTTGGCCAACTTGATCTATTTATCTTGCAATGGGAAGACGTGCTTTGTAGTGGGTTCGATCTTATGGTGCTTGATCCCAGTGACAGAAGGGGAATCGACACATATGTATCGTTACTACTAAGGATAAAACGATGGGGTATATCTCTACATAGATAGATCTTGTCTACATCATGTCATCGTTCTTATTGCATTACTCCGTTTCTCCATGAACTTAATACACTAGATGCATGCTGCATAGCGGTCGATGTGTGAAGTAATAGTAGTGGATGCAGGCAGGAGTCGGTCTACTAATCTTGGACGTGATGCCTATGTAATGATCATTGCCTGGATATCGTCATGACTATTTGAAGTTCTATCAATGGCCCAACAGTAATTTATTCTCCCACCGTTTGCTATTTTTCTCGAGAGAAGCCAATAGTGAAACCCATGCCCCCAGGTCTCTTTCTCAAATATTTGCCTTTGCGATCTACTTTTCTCTTGCATTTATTTTCAGATCTATTAATTGAAAAATACAAAAATACCTTTCTGCAATTTATTCTTATTTATTTTATTTGTCGTTCGATCTATCAATCTACTACAATTTACCTCACGTTCGTTTGCCTATCTTGAGGCGACGTACCCCGGAAGGGATTGACAACCCCTTTAACACGTCGGGTTGCGAGAAGTTGTTATTTGTGTGCATGTGTTATTTATGTTGTGTTGCTTGGTTCTCCTACTTGTTTGATAACCTTGGTTTCACATCTGAGAGGAATACCTACCGTCGTTGTGCTGCATCATCCCTTTCTCTTTGGGGAAATACTGACATAGCTTCAAGCGACATCACGCCCCCCTTGGCCGGCCACCTCCTCCTCCCCCCTTTATATACGAAGACGGGGGGGGGGGCACCCCAAAGGCAAAACAAACAATCTCTTAGCCATATGTGGTGCCCCCCTCCACAGTTAAACACCTCGGTCACATCGTTGTAGTGCTTAGGTGAAGCCTTGCGCCGGTAACTTCATCATCTCCGTCTTCACGCTGTCGTGCTGATGGAACTCTCCCTCGTTCTCAACTGGATCAAGAGCTCGAGGGACGTCATCATGCTGACATGTGCTAAACACGGAGGTGCCGTACGTTCGGTACTTGGATCGGTTGGATCGTGAAGATGTTCCACTACATCAACCGCGTTACTAAACGCTTCACTTTCGGTCTACGAGGGCACATGGACACACTCTCCCCTCTCGTTGCTATGCATCTCCTAGATAGATCTTGTGTGATCGTAGGAATTTTTTTGAAATACCGCGTTCCCCATCAGCGGAGGTTACGGAGGCAGAGCTGGATAGCGCCGAGGTGGAGTTGGAGAAGGAGAAGTTTCAGTTCTCGGGGATCATTGCAGGACATCGAAAACGGGCATCGGCGACCATTTAGATCAGGTATTAATTTTACCTCCGGAGCCAGACTAGCCCTATTAGTTGATGTAAATATAGTGAAATCCAACTGTGTTTATATTAAAGTTCACCCGGTTTGCAGGAATGTCATCTGGTTGGTTCGAACTGTTGTGAAAATGTATGCGGCTACGGTTGGATGGCGGCCTCATGTATCCATGTCCGACTGGTCCCTCTCTATGCACAGACGGACGCGGGAGGAAATTTCCGGGTTGATGTTGGAGATGCCTAGAACCATGAGACTGAGAGCACAAGATATTTTTAAACCGGAATGGCAGGTGCTCTGCCGTTTCATTAAAGAGAGGGAAAAAATGTACAATGAGTTGTGAGAATAACCGGGAGGACTATCTAAAGCAACAAAAACAAGCAATAAGCCAGAGGTGCCGCAAGCATCCTGGAAAACAACAAAGGAACTACTGCTACCTCTTGAGCACTGCGTTGGTTTTCCCTTGAAGAGGAAAGGGTGATGCAGCAAAGTAGCGTAAATATTTCCCTCAGTTTTTGAGAACCAAGGTATCAATCCAGTAGGAGGCTACGCGCGAGTCCCTCGCATCTACACAAAACAAATAAATCCTCGCAACCAACTCGATAAGGGGTTGTCAATCCCTACACGGTCACTTACGAGAGTGATATCTGATAGATATGATAAGATACTATTTTTGGTATTTTTATGATAAAGATGCAAAGTAAAATAAAAGGCAATGAAAATAACTAAGTGTTGGAAGACTAATATGATGGAAGATAGACCCGAGGGCCATAGGTTTCACTAGTGGCTTCTCTCAAGAGCATAAGTATTTTACGGTGGGTGAACAAATTACTGTTGAGCATTTGACAGAATTGAGCATAGTTATGAGAATATCTAGGTATGATCATGTATATAGGCATCACGTCCGAGACAAGTAGACCGACTCATGCCTGCATCTACTACTATTACTCCACACATCGACCGCTATCCAGCATGCATCTAGAGTATTAATTTCATAAGAACAGAGTAACACTTTAAGCAAGATGACATGATGTAGAGGGATAAATTCATGCAATATGATAAAAAAAACCATCTTGTTATCCTTGATGGCAACAATACAATACGTGCCTTGCTGCCCCTACTGTCACTGGGAAATGACACCGCAAGATTGAACCCAAAGCTAAGCACTTCTCCCATTGCAAGAAAGATCAATCTAGTAGGCCAAACCAAACTGATAATTCGAAGAGACTTGCAAAGATAACCAATCATACATAAAAGAATTCAGAGAAGATTCAAATATTGTTCATAGATAAACTTGATCATAAACCCACAATTCATCGGTCTCAACAAACACACCGCAAAATAAGATTACATCAAATAGATCTCCACAAGAGAGGGGGAGAACTTTGTATTGAGATCCAAAAAGAGAGAAGAAGCCATCTAGCTAATAACTATGGACCCGAAGGTCTGAGGTAAACTACTCACACTTCATCGGAAGGGCTATGGTGTTGATATAGAAGCCCTCCGTGATCGATGCCCCCTCCAGCGGAGCTCCGGAACAGGCCCCAAGATGGGATCTCGTGGATACAGAAAGTTACGGCGGTGGAATTAGGGTTTTGGCTCCGTATCTGATCATTTGGGGGTACGAAGGTATATATAGGAGGAAGGAGTATGTCGGTGGAGCAACAGGGGGCCCACGAGGGTGGAGGGCGCGCCTGGGGGTGATGTCTACTACACAACCTTCTTCTTGTAGACGTTGTTGGGCCTCCAAGTGCAGAGGTTTGTAGGACAATAGCAAATTTCCCTCAAGTGGATGACCTAAGGTTTATCAATTCGTAGGAGGCGTAGGATGAAGATGGTCTCTCTCAAGCAACCCTGCAACCAAATAACAAAGAGCCTCTCGTGTCCCCAACACACCCAATACAATGGTAAATTGAATAGGTGCACTAGTTCGGCGAAGAGATGGTGATACAAGTGGTATATGGATGGTAGCAAGGTAACTAATGATAAAAGTGAGCGTAAACGGTATTGCAATGTATTGAAACAAGGCCTAGGGTTCATACTTTCACTAGTGCAAGTCCTCTCAACAATAATAACATAATTGGATCATGTAACTATCCCTCAACATGCAACAAAGACTCACTCCAAAGTCACTAATAGCAGAGAACAAACGAAGAGATTATGGTAGGGTACGAAACCACCTCAAAGTTATTCTTTCCAATCAATTTGTTGGGCTATTCCTATAAGTGTCACAAACAGCCCTAGAGTTCGTACTAGAATAACACCTTAAGACACAAATCAACCAAAACCCTAATGTCACCTAGATACTCCAATGTCACCTCAAGTATCCGTGGGTATGATTATATGATATGCGTCACACAATCTCAGATTCATCTATTCAACCAACACATAGAACCTCAAAGAGTGCCCCAAAGTTTCTACCAAAGAATCACGATGAAAACGTGTGCCAACCCCTATGCATGCATAGGTTCATGGGCGGAACCCGCAAGTTGATCACCAAAACATACATCAAGTGAATCACGTGATATCCCATTGTCACCACAGATATTCACGGCAAGACATACATCAAGTGTTCTCAAATCTTTAAAGACTCAATCCGATAAGATAACTTCAAAGGGGAAACTCAATCCATTACAAGAGAGTAGAGGGGGAGGAGAAACATAAGATCCAACTATAATAGCAAAGCTCGTGATACATCAAGATCATGCCAAATCAAGAACACGAGAGAGGGAGAAAGATCAAACACATAGCTACTGGTACATACCCTCAGCCCCGAGGGAGAACTACTCCCTCCTCATCATGGAGAGCACCGGGATGATGAAGATGGCCACGGAAGAGGGATTCCCCCTCTGACAGGGTGCCGGAACGGGTCTAGATTGGCTTTCGGTGGCTACGGAGGCTTCTGGCGGCGGAACTCCCGATCTATTGTGCTCCCGGATGTTTTTAGGGTATATGGAGATATATAGGCGGAAGAAGTACGTCAGGGGAGCCACGAGGGGGCCACGAGGGTGGAGGGCGCGCCCAGGGATGGTGGGTGCGCCCCCCTACCTCGTGGCCTCCTCAAAGCTTCCTTGACGTGGACTCCAAGTCTCTAGGGTTGCTTTCGTTCGAAAAATAAGTTCCGTGAAGTTTCAGGTCAATTGGACTCCGTTTGATTTTCCTTTTCTTCGAAACCCTAAAATAGGCAAAAAAACAGAAACTGGCACTGGGCTCTGGGTTAATAGGTTAGTCCCAAAATAATATAAAAGTGTATAATAAAGCCCATAAACATCCAAAACAGAAGATAATATAGCATGGAGCAACCAAAAATTATAGATACATTGGAGACGTATCAGGGGGTAGGTGCGCCCCCTACCTCGTGGCTTCCCTATTGGTTGCTTGACGTAGGGTCCAAGTCTCCTGGATCATGTTCGTTCCGAAAATCACGTTCCCGAAGGTTTCATTCCATTTGGACTCCGTTTGATATTCTTTTTCTACGAAACTCTGAAATAGGCAAAAAACAACAATTCTGGGCTGGGCCTTCGGTTAATAGTTTAGTCACAAAAATAATATAAAAGTGGATAATAAAGCCCAATAATGTCCAAAGCAGAAGATAATATAGCATGGAGCAATAAAAAATTATAGATACGTTGGAGACGTATCAACTACTCCCATGCCTCCTTCGGGACGCCTAACTCGTCCCTAATCATAGATCAAAGCCTGGAGTAGTGCATCATTCTTGCTTAAAGATGCGTCTGTTGCGCTCGTTCCAGAGGTTCCAGGCCACATAGATTGTCACCGTGCACTCGTTCACCGGAGGCCCTTTTCTGTTGAGCATAAACATCTTGTCCCACTAAGTGTTTATTGAGGCAGCCTGCAAGGCAACCGCAACTGCATCCTTGAATTGATCAGCCATTAAGTGCCGGACCTCCTTAGCAAATGGATAGCCCAAAATGAGGTGTCTGGCTAACTCTAGGACTTGGTCATAGGCATAGTAGGAAGCCCGATGGTCCCAATGTCTACATTGCAACCGATCTATCATCCACAGTCTATTCTGTTTAAGGGTCCAAATAAATAATTCCACCTTTGATTCTTCTTTGGTCTTCCACACACTAGACAACCACGACACCGGGATACGAGTGATGAATTGTTGTTCATAGGCTGACTTGGCAGAGTAGTTCCCATTGGTCGTAACAGTCCAAGTAATCTTGTCATCCTCCTCATTCACTTGGAATTGTTGGACCTTATGCCAAAGAGAAACAAAGGAGTGCAGCAGGTCAGCAGTGGTCATGCGTTGTAGCCCTTTCATCCAACCACCCTCACGGATGGCATCAACAACTGTAATTTGCTTGTCTCTTGCAAGGTTGAATGGGTCTGGAGCCAGCTCCATTGGTGCTAACCCATTGAGGGAGTCCTGGACTAAGGGGTCCTCGGGCGTCCGGCCTGTTGGACATGGGCCGGACTGATGGGCTACGAAGATACAAGACCGAAGACTCTCACCCGTGTCCGTATGGGACTCTCCTTAGCGTGGATGGCAAGCTTGCTGTTTGGATATGAAGATTCCTTTCTTTGTAACCGACTTTGTATAACCCTAGTCCCCTCCGGTCTCTATATAAACCGGAGGGCTTAGTCCGTAGGGATGATCATAATCAGATAGGCTAGACTTCTAGGGTTTTAGCCATCATGATCTCATGGTAGATCAACTACTGTAACCCCCACACTAATCAATATTAATCTAGCAGGACGTAGGGTTTTACCTCCATCGAGAGGGCCCGAACCTAGGTAATCATTGTGTTCCCTCTCTCTTGTTACCATCAACCTCAGACGCACAGTTCGGGACCCCCTACCCGAGATCCGCCGGTTTTGACACCGACATTGGTGCTTTCATTGAGAGTTCCACTATGACGTCGAAGTCAGGGTTGATGGCTCGCCTTGTGATCAAGGACAACATCACCGCCGATGGAGCCCTGGCCTCAGGCCAAACCCTACGGTTGGGTGGCTTTATCATGCCCGCCCGCTCGGCCGGTGAGCCGACGATGACTTCTCGGGTCATCGAAAATCGCCTCCGAATTAACTCTGAATACTCCAAACAGATGGATCCAACAGAATTATCGTCCTTGAACGAACTACTGGATCACATCACCACCTTAGGGGTCGCTACAGACTACGGTCGGATTGGGCTTAAACCCGATTAGAGAGAAATCAAAACTCCATCGATCACCCATCAGATAGCAGTAGTGGAGGAGAAAAACAACAACTCTCCCTCTATATTGAGGACGAACTTTGTTCGGATCTCTGAGCTCGAAGAGCCGGATACTGATACGTCTCCAACGTATCTATAATTTTTGATTGCTCCATGCTATATTATCTACTGTTTTGGACATTATTGGGCTTTATTATCCACTTTTATATTATTTTTGGGACTAACCTATTAACCGGAGGCCCAACCCAGAATTGTTGTTTTTTCCTGTTTTAGGGTTTCGAAGAAAATGAATATCAAACGGAGTCCAAATGGAATGAAACCTTCGGGAACGTGATTTTTTCAATGAACAAGACCAGGGAGACTTGGACCCTACGTCAAGAAAGGAAACAGGAGGCCACGAGGTAGGGGGGCGCGCCCACCCCCACCAGGCGCGCCCTCCACTCTCGTGGTGCCCCTGTTGCTCCACCGACGTACTCCTTCCTCCTATATATACCTACGTACCCCCAAACGATCAGATAAGGAGCCAAAAACTTAATTCCACCGCCGCAACTTTCTGTATCCACGAGATCCAACCTTGGGGCCTGTTCCGGAGCTCCGCCGGAGGGGGCATCAATCACGGAGGGCTTCTACATCAACACCATATCCCCTCCGATGAAGTGTGAGTAGTTTACCTCAGACCTAGGGTCCATAGTTAGTAGCTAGGTGGTTCTTCTCTCTTTTTGGATCTCAATACAATGTTCTCCCCCTCTCTTGTGGAGAACTATTCGATGTAATCTTGTTTTTGCGGTGTGTTTGTTGAGACTGATGAATTGTGGGTTTATGATCAAGTCTATCTATGAATAATATTTAAATCTTCTGTGAATTCTTTTATGTATGATTGGTTATCTTTGCAAGTCTCTTCGGATTATCAGTTTGGTTTGGCCTACTAGATTGATCTTTCTTGCAATGGGAGAAGTGCTTAGCTTTGGGTTCAATCTTGCGGTGTCCTTTCCCGGTGACAGTAAGGGCAACAAGGCACATATTGTATTGTTGCCATCGAGGATAACAAGATAGGGTTTTCTTCATATTGCATGAGTCTATCCCTCTACATCATGTCATCTTGCTTAAGGCGTTACTCTGTTTTTAACTTAATACTCTAGATGCATGCTGGATAGCGGTCGATGAGTGGAGTAATAGTAGTAGATGCAGGCAGGAGTCGGTCCACTTGTCTCAGACGTGATGCTTATATACATGATCATACCTAGATAGTCTCATAACTATGCTCAATTCTGTCAATTTCTCAACAGTAATTTGTTCACCCACCGTAGAATACTTATGCTCTCGAGAGAAGACACTAGTGAAACCTATGGCCCCCGGGTCTATCTTTATCATATTAATCTCCTACTACTTAGTTATTTCCTTTGCTATTTACTTTGCCTTTATTTTACTTTGCATCTTTATCATAAAAATACAAAAATTATTATCTTGTCATATCTGTCAGATCTCACTCTCGTAAGTGGCCTTATAGGGACTGACAACCCCTATTTGCGTTGGTTGCGAGGATTTATTTGTTTTGTGCATGTACGAGGGACTCGCGCGTAGCCTCCTAATGGATTGATACCTTGGTTCTCAAAAACTGAGGGAAATACTTACGCTACTTTGTTGCATCATCCCTTCCTCTTCGGGTAAAACCAACGCAGTGCTCAAGATTGATGCCTTGTCCTCCGAACTTGGAATCAGATGGTAGACCTGAAAAATCGGTCGATCTCCCGGAGCCCGAACTATTAAGCTCGGAAATTTCTCAAACTCCGGATCCCAAATTGGGTCACGGTTCGGGTTTAAATCCACCCACCCACCCCGATATACACGATCTCACATACCTACGGCAGCAGTCTCAGGAAACAGTCCATTACTTTTGGTCCAGATCCCTCCTTGTCAAGAACAAGATTAAAGATTGTCGTGACGAAGACGCGATCTCAATATTCCGCAGTAATTGTACGGATGAAGGAATCCTCAATGCTATCAACCACCGTCACGTATTACACTTCGCTAACTTGGCAACCATAGTACAGAAGTACTGCACAATGGAAAGCGCCTGGAAAACTCAGGCAGCTCGCTGGGAACCGCCGGCTCCCACTCAACCTCTCGTCCGGACAAAAAGTATGCACCCTCATGGGGCGCCCGACACAACAGTAAAGAAATCCAAACCCATTATGGGGCGCGGAACCGTTCTGGAGGATGGCTCGATAGGCCATGCAAAATACACACAACACCGGATACCATACCTACCCACAGCCTTAGAGCATGTTGGATACTCCGGCAACTGGCCAAGAGTGGCGAGGATATCCTCACCAAAAATACCTCGGAACAACTCCCCCTAGAACATGACGACCGCAGAGTATTGACACTCTTCGAGACTTTTGCTTCAAACAATCGGCGTAAAAGGGGACTCCGCGACCTCGCCGAAGTCTGTCAAGTCACAACAATAAATCCTTGGAATGACATGGCCATAACTTTCAATGCGAGTGACGAACCAAAAACCCGGTCAGTCCGGGCACCATCCGCCTTGGTCCTCAATCAAATTGTGGACGGCTTTCGACTCACCAAATTGCTCATGGACGGCGCCGGCGGATTAAACCTCATCTACGAGGATACACTCAGTAAAATGGAAATAGACAGGAGCCGTATCGAGCAAAGTAGCACGACCTTCCGAGGAATTATTCCCAGTCGGGAGGCACGATGCGCTGGAAAAATCACACTTGACGTGGTATTCGGCACGTTGGAGAACTATCGGTCCGAAGAGATAACCTTCCAAGTGGCCCCTTTCAATAGTGGATACCACGCCTTGTTGGGGCGAGACGCATTCACACGCTTACAAGCCATACCTCATTACGGGTATATGAAGCTCAAAATGCCCGGGCCCAACGGTATCATCACTCTCGCTAGTGATCCGGATATAGCCCTCCGCGCCGAAAACAGAACAGCCTCCCTGGCCCTTGAGGCACTCTCTGAGGCCCTTGCGGCCGAAGAGTTAACTGCGTTGCGCTCAACAGCGGATAGGGATGACGTAGTCCTTGACAAGCACTCCAAATCCACCTCCTTCAAACCAGCGGATGAAATAGTCACATTTCAAGTCCACCCGACGGACCCAAAGAAGACAACCTCCATCGGTGCACAGCTGGACCCAATGGTGGATGCTTCACTACGAGCGTTCCTACGCGAGAACTGGGACATATTCGCCTGGCACCCTTCTGATATGCCAGGAATCCCACGCAGGTTGGCTAAGCACATGCTCAATATATTGAAGGGATACAAGCCGGTTAAGCAAACACTGGGGCGCTTTTCCGAACCCAAACGACAAGCTATAGGGGAAGAGCTAACCAAGCTAATTGAGGCCGGATTCATCAAAGAAATAAAACATCTGGACTAGCTAGCAAACCTGGTGATGGTGCCAAAGAAGTATAAATCCTGGCGCTTGTGCGTCGATTTCAAAGGCCTCAACAAAGCTTGCCCCAAGGATCCATTCCTCCTCCCCCGCATCGATCAAATTATTGATGCCACCACAAGACACGACTCATTGTGTTTCCTCGACACGTATTCCAGATACCATCAAATTAAAATGAAGGAATCCGACCAAGCCACAACGGCATTTATTACCCCATACGTGCCTTTCTACTTCAACACTATGCCCTTTGGGCTCAAAAACGCCAGCGCCACCTACCAACACATGATTCGAACATGCGTGGAGAAACAAATCAGCAAGACAGTTGAAGCATATGTGGACGACATCGTCATCAAGACTAAGCGCGTTGAGTCATTAATAGATGACTTACGTCTCACATTCGACAATCTCCGGACATATGACATTAAGCTCAATCCGGGAAAATGTGTTTTCAGCGTCCCCTCTGGAATACTACTGGGCTTCATTGTTTCAAGTAGAGGAATTGAGGCAAATCTAGCCAAAATCCAAGCTTTATCACAATTGGCTACACCAACAGACCTTAAACAGGTCCAAAAACTAGCTGGATGCGTGGTAGCTTTAAGCCGCTTTATCTCTAGAATAGGAGAAAACGCATTGCCACTTTATCGACTTCTTCGCTGTACCAATCACTTCGAGTGGACAGATGCGGCAACAGCCGGATTGGAAGAAATAAAGGCTCTTTTAGCAAGCAACCCAATCCTAGCCACACCAAGCGTCAGCGAACCAATGTTATTATACATAGCTACAACACACCAGGTGATGAGCACAGTACTCGTCGTCGAACGAGAGGAGGACGCTCACAAATTCCCGCTCCAGAAGCAGGTATACTACGTATCCACGGTCCTAACTCCATGAAAATCCCGGTACCCTCATTATCAAAATATAGCATACGCGGTCTTCATGGCAGCCCGGAAGCTATGACACTATTTCCAAAGAGTGCTCGATCACGGTGGCTTCCGAAGTTCCACTGAACGACATAATAAACAATCACGACGCCACGGGCCGGATTGCCAAGTGGGCCATTGAGCTCCTTCCATTCTATATAACATATAAGCCAGACTTCGACGCCGAATGGACAGAAGCCGAACTCTCTAAAGAGTATGGCACATATATATTCCAACTGGGTCATGCACTTCGATGGTTCCAAAATGCTAGCGGGCTTAGGGGTGGGCATTGTCTTAACATCCCCCACTGGAGATATAGTTCAGTACGTACTCCAAATATTATACACAGACTCCAACAATGCAGCCGAATACGAGGCCTTATTGCACGGTCTTCGGATGGCTGTCTCCATGGGCATAGAATGCCTGGAAGTGCCCGGGGACTCGAACCTCGCAATATCTCAAATAAATGGAGATTTCAATGCCAAGGATCCGAAGATGACGGCTTGCCGTAACACCATTCTCAAAATGTCGGCTCGGTTCGAGGGGCTCGAGTTTCACCATGTGGCTTGAGAAAGTAATCAAGCGGCGGATGTCCTTGCTCGCATCGGTGCCAAGCGCGATCCCGTCCCACCTAACATCTTTTTGGAAAGGCTTTTCAAGACATCTGTGGTGTGGCAAGGGGAGAGTGGCAACGTCAGTCTGGATCCGACCATAACCCCAGATTCCGAACATATCGATATCATCGGAGGCTCAGCCACCGAAATAACACTGTTGGCCCATATCATCATGGCAGTCATTGCCCCATGGACCGAACCCTTCTTGGCCTACCTCAATAGGCGAGAGCTCCCGGAGGATCAGAATGAGGCTCGCTACGTTGTTCGGCGTTCTAAAGCCTATAAGGTCCACAAAGGAGAACTCTACAAGAAAAGCGCTATCGGAGTACTTCAAAGATGTATCTCCGAGGAAGAGGGGCGGCAACTCTTGGCTGAAATTCATGCCGGCCTCGATGGTCACCATGCCGCAGCTCGGGCCCCTGTAAGCAAGGCCTTTCGTACAAGTTTCTACTGGCTAATGGCCAGAGAAGATGCACAGGACCTTGTCCAATGTTGTGTCGGATGCCAGCTTTTCGTCAACCAAAGCCATATTCCACCCACTGCTCTACAAACAATCCCCATTGTCAGTGTCAAAACCGGCGGATCTTGGGTAGGGGGTCCCGAACTGTGCGTCTAAGGCGGATGGTAATAGGAGGCAGGGGGCACAATGTTTACCCAGGTTTGGGCCCTCTCGATGGAGGTAATACCCTACTTCCTGCTTGATTGATCTTATGATATGAGTATTACAAGAGTTGATCTACCACGAGATTGTAGAGGCTAAACCCTAGAAGCTTGCCTATGATTCTGATTGTTCTTGTCCTATGGACTAAACCCTTCAGTTTATATAGACATCGGAGGGGGCTAGGGTTACACAGAGTCGGTTACAAGGGAGGAGATCTACATATCTGAATTGCCAAGCTTGCCTTCCACACAAAGGAGAGTCCCACCCGGACACGGGACGAAGTCTTCAGTCTTGTATCTCCATAGTCCAACAGTCCGGCCAAAGTATATAGTCCAGCTGTCCGAGGACCCCCTAATCCAGGACTCCCTCGGTAGCCCCTGAACCAGGCTTCAATGACGATGAGTCCGGCACGCAGATTGTCTTCGGCATTGCAAGGCGGGTTCCTCCTCCGAATACTCCACAGAAGATTTTTGAACACAAGGTTCGTGTCCTGCTCTGCAAAACAAATTCCACATACCACCATAGAGAGTATACTATTTCCACAAATCTAATCTGCTAACAACTTTTCATAACGTGACATCATGCCATGGCCCGGTGAATATGTGAACCGTTTTTCTCAACCAGCTACTATGCGTATTGCGAGGCCGTTTTCTTGGCACGTCTTGTCGAAGCAGAGATCGTGTCCCCTTATCACGGGATTCTCATCAATACGGGTGTGGGTAAGCCCCCCGCGCTATTGTGACGCCCCCGATTTAATCGTACACTAATCATGCACGCAATGTGTACGATCAAGATCAAGGACTCACGGGAAGATATCTTAACACAACTCTAAAACATAAATAAGTCATACAAGCATCATAATACAAGCCAGGGGCCTCGAGGGCTCGAATACAAGTGCTCGATCATAGACGAGTCAGTGGAATCAACACTATCTGAGTACAGACATAAGTTAAACAAGTTTGCCTTAAGAAGGCTAGCACAAACTGGGATACAGATCGAAAGAGGCGCAGGCCTCCTACCTGGGTTCCTCCTAAACTACTCATGGTCGTCGTCAGCAGCCTGCACGTAGTAGTAGGCACCTCCAGTGTAGTAGGAATCATCGTCGACGGTGGCGTCTGGCTCCAGGGCTCCAGCATCTGGTTGCGACAACTAGGTAGAAGGGAAAGGGGAAAAGAGGGAGAAAAGCAACCGTGAGTACTTATCCAAAGTACTCGCAAGCAAGGAGCTACACTACATGTGCATGGGTATATGTGTAAAGGGCCATATCGGTGGACTGAACTGCAAAATGCCAGAATAAAAGGGGGATAGCTAATCCTGTCGAAGACTATGCTTCTGGCAGCCTCCGTCTTGCAGCATGTAGAAGAGAGTAGATTGAAGTCCTCCAAGTAGCATCTCCAAGTAGCATCTCCAAGTAGCATCTCCAAGTAGCATCTCCAGTCGCATCTCCAGTCGCATCGCATAGCATAATCCTACCCGGCGATCCTCTCCTTGTCGCCCTGTAGAAAAGCGATCACCGGGTTGTCTGTGGAACTTGGAAGGGTGTGTTTTATTAAGTATCCGGTTCTAGTTGTCATAAGGTCAAGGTATAACTCCAAGTCGTCCTGTTACCGAAGATCACGGCTATTCGAATAGATTAACTTCCCTGCAGGGGTGCACCAACTTACCCAACACGCTTGATCCCATTTGGCCGGACACACTTTCCCGGGTCATGCCCGGCCGCGAAAGATCAACACGTCGCAGCCCCACCTAGGCTCAACAGAGAGGCCAGCACGCCGGTCTAAACCTAAGCGCACAGGGGTCTGGGCCCATCGCCCATAGCACACCTGCATGTTGCGTATGCGGCCGAAAGCAGAACTAGCCCCCTTAATACAAGAGCAGGCTTACGTTCCAATCCGGCGCGCGCCACTCAGTTGCTGGCGTCACGAAGTGCTTCGGCTGATACCACGACGCGAGTGCCCATATCTTTCCCACGTAGTTGGTTAGTGCGTATAGGCTCGTAGCCAACTCAGATCAAATACCAAGATCTCGTTAAGCATGTTAAATATCCGCGAACGCCGAACAGGGCCAGGCCCACCTCTCTCCTAGGCGGTCTCAACCTGCCCTGTCGCTCCGCCACAAAGATCCACTCGCGGGTGCTCCACCAGCCGACCCGTCTTTGGTCACCACATGTATCATGTATAACGTATATAGTATATACCCGTGATCACCTCCCGAGTGATCACGGCCCGATAGTATAGCACAGCAGACGGACAAGAATGTAGGGCCACAGATGAAAATGCTAGCATCCTATACTAAGCATATAGGATTGCAGGTAAAGGTAACAATAGTAGTAACAAGGACAGGCTATGCATCAGGATAGGTATAACAGAAAGCAGTAACATGCTACACTACTCTAATGCAAGCAGTATAGAGTAGAATAGGCGATATCTGGTGCTCAAGGGGGGGGGGCTTGCCTGGTTGCTCTGGCAAGAGAGAGAGGTCGTCAACTCCGTAGTCGAACTGGGCAGCAGCAGTGTCGGTCTCGTAGTCTACCGGAGAGAAGAGGGGGAAGAAACAATGAATACCATGTAAACAGATGCATATCGATGCATGACATGACAAGTAACGATGCTAGGCGTGACCTGACGTGGTATGAGGTGATGCCGGTTAAGGGGGGAAACATCCGGGAAAATATCCCCGGTGTTTCGTGTTTTCGGGCAGAGGAGCCGGAGGGGGAAAGTTGCGGGTTCGATAGGTTAGGGGTGTGTGGCGGACGAACGGACTGCGTATCCGGATTCGTCTCGTCGTTCTGAGCAACTTTCATGTTGAAAATATTTTAATCCGAGTTACGGATTAAAAGATATGATTTTCTAAAGATTTTATTAATTTCTGGAATTTAATTAATTATCTAATTAATTCAGAAAACAGATTAATGACATCAGCATGATGTCATGCTGACATCAGCAGTCAACAGAGTTGACTTGGTCAACCTGACATGTGGGTCCAGGGGGGGACCCACCTGTCATCCTCTAATTAGGTTAATTAGGGTTTAGGTTAATCTAATTACAGTTTAATTAAACTTAACTAGTTAATTAAACCGGATTAATTAACTTAATTAATTACTTACTTAATTAATTAATTAATAATTAATTTTATTAAATCATTTTTATTTTATTAATTATATTTATTTTATTTTATTTTTTTAATTCCCTTTTTTTAAAAACGTTATGGGGCGGGGCCCCCTAGTCAGTGGCCCGGGGGGGGGGGGCTTGCTGCGACGGGGGTCGGCTGGGGCGCGGCCCGGGCGGACACAAGCCCACGCAGGCGGCCGCCGGCGGTGCCGGGCGTGGCAGGGGGGCGGAGCAAGGCCGTGGCCGTGGGGGCCGTGAGCGGAAACTCGGGCGGCGTTGGCTGGCGGCACCGAGCGGTGCGGGCTCGCATGCCAGGGCGTGTGCGGAGGCGTGCGGGGCGCCATGGTGCGCGCCGGCGCACACACGCGCGACGCGAGGGAGTGGCGGCAGTGGCACACGGGAGGAGGGGAGCACAGGGCGACGGAGAGAGGAGGAAGGCCGGAGCCTCACCGATGTTCGTGGGGATCATGGCAGCGGGCTCGGGGAAGGTCGGGGGGGGGACCGGCGAGGAGGAGGAGGCGCGTGGAGCTCCGGGCGGTGGCGAATCGGTCCGGCGAGTCGGGGAGGGGAACGAGGAGGCCACGGCGAGGTCGAGGTCGGCGGCCAGCTCCGGCGATGTGCGGCGGTGGAGTCGGGGCGGATCCCCTCGATCCAAATCGAGAGGAGGCAGAGGGGACGGAGGAGCACGGCGTCGGGGCGGGCATCGTGTGAGGGAGAGAAGGGGCGCGGAGGAGTCCGGGAGGGGCGGCGCCGGCACCGGCTGGTGGCGGGCAACAGCGTTGGTGAGAGGGGGGGGGGGTCGGGGCCCTCTGCCCCGATCCAGACGGGGAAGGGGAGAGAGGCGTGCGGGAGGGAGCGAGTGGGGGGGGGGCGAGTGGGTGGCGGCTAGGGTTCGGCCGAGTGGGGAGCGGGGGTTATGCAGGGGGCGAGTGGGCCGGCCTGGGGGCCCGATGGCCTGCTGGGCCGAGGCCCAGTGGGGGGGTTTGCTCCTTTTTTTTACCTTTTCTTTTTGTTTATTTCCTTTTCTGTTTTATTTCATTTAAAAGTATTTAGGCATTTTATAAAAATGTGTTCACGTCGCTTGGGGAATAAACGAGTTTACCAGGCAAGTGGGGAGGCACAGAATCCCTACTATCTTTATAAGGGGATAAGAACTGTTGGGGAACGTTGCAGAAAACAAAAAAATTCCTACGGTTTCACCAAGATCCATCTATGAGTTCATCTAGCAACGAGTGATCGGATTGCATCTACATACCTTTGTAGATCGCGAGCGGAAGCGTTCAAAGAACGGGGATGAGGGAGTCGTACTCGACGTGATCCAAATCACCGGAGATCCTAGCGCCGAACGGACGGCACCTTCGCGTTCAACACACGTACGGTCAGCGTGACGTCTCCTCCTTCTTGATCCAGCAAGGGGGAAGGAGAGGTTGATGAAGATCCAGCAACACGACGGTGTGGTGGTGGATGCAGTAGTACTCCGGCAGGGCTTCGCCAAGCTCTATGGAGGAGGAAGAGGTGTTGGAGAGGGAGAGGGAGGCACCAAAGGCATGGGTGCGGCTGCCCTCCCTCCCCCCTCTATATATAGGGTCCCCAGGGGGGCGCCGTCCCTGGAGATCCAATCTCCCAAGGGGGCGGCGGCCAAGGGGGGTGGAGTGCCCCCCAAGGCAAGTGGGGCGCCCCCACCCTAGGGTTCCCAACCCTAGGTGCAGGGAGAAGGCCCAAGGGGGGCGCACCAGCCCACTAGGGGCTGGTTCCCCTCCCACTTCAGCCCATGGGGCCCTCCGGGATAGGTGGCCCCACTCGGTGGACCCCCGGGACCCTTCCGGTGGTCCCGGTACAATATCGGTGACCCCGAAACTTGTCCCGATGGCCGAAATAGCACTTCCTATATATAATTCTTTACCTCCGTACCATTCCGGAACTCCTTGTGACGTCTGGGATCTCATCCGGGACTCCGAACAACTTTCGGGTTACTGCATATACATATCTCTACAACCCTAGCGTCATCGAACGTTATGTGTGTAGACCCTACGGGTTCGGGAGACATGTAGACATGACCGAGATGGCTCTCCGGTCAACAACCAACAGCGGGATCTGGATACCCATGTTGGCTCCCACATGCTCCTCGATGATCTCATCGGATGAACCACGATGTCGAGGATTCAAGCAACCCCGTATACAATTCCCTTTGTCAATCGGTACGTTACTTGCCCGAGATTCGATCGTCGGTATCCCAATACCTCGTTCAATCTCGTTACTAGCAAGTCACTTTACTCGTACCGTAATGCATGATCCCGTGACCAGACACTTGGTCACTTTGAGCTCATTGTGATGATGCATTACCGAGTGGGCCCAGAGATACCTCTCCGTCATACGGAGTGACATATCCCAGTCTTGATCCGTGTCAACCCAACAGACACTTTCGGAGATACCCGTAGTATACCTTTATAGTCACCCAGTTACGTTGTGACGTTTGGTACACCCAAAGCACTCCTATGGTATCCGGGAGTTACACGATCTCATGGTCTAAGGAAAAGATACTTGACATTGGAAAAACTCTAGCAAACGAACTATACGATCTTGTACTATGTTTAGGATTGGGTCTTGTCCATCACATCATTCTCCTAATGATATGATCCCGTTATCAATGACATCCCCATGTCCATAGCCAGGAAACCTTGACTATCTGTTGATCAACGAGCTAGTCAACTAGAGGCTCACTAGGGACACATTGTGGTCTATGTATTCACACATGTATTACGATTTCCGGGTAATACAATTATAGCATGAATAATAGACAATTATCATGAACAAGGAAATATAATAATCATTTTATTATTGCCTCTAGGGCATATTTCCAACAGTCTCCCACTTTCACTAGAGTCAATCATCTAGTTACATTGTGATGAATCGAACACCCATGGAATTCTGGTGTTGATCATGTTTTGCTCTAGGGAGAGGTTTAGTCAATGGATCTGCTACATTCAGGTCCATATGTACTTTACAAATCTCTATGTCTCCATTTTGAACACTTTCACGAATGGAGTTGAAGCGACGCTTGATATGCCTGGTCTTCCTGTGAAACCTGGGCTCCTTGGCAAGGGCAATAGCTCCAGTGTTGTCACAAAAGAGAGTCATCGGGCCCGACGCATTGGGTATGACTCCTAGGTCGGTAATGAACTCCTTCACCCAGACTGCTTCGTGTGCTACCTCCGAGGCTGCCATGTACTCCGCTTCACATGTAGATCCCGCCACAACACTTTGCTTGCAACTGCACCAGCTTACTGCCCCACCATTCAAAATATACACGTATCCGGTTTGTGACTTAGAGTCATCCAGATTTGTGTCGAAGCTAGCATCGACGTAACCCTTTACGACGAGCTCTTCATCACCTCCATAAACGAGAAACATTTCCTTAGTCCTTTTCAGGTACTTCAGGATATTCTTGACCGTTGTCCAGTGTTCCTTGCCGGGATTACTTTGGTACCTACCTACCAAACTTACGACAAGGTTTACATCAGGTCTGGTACACAGCATGGCATACATAATAGAACCTATGGCTGAGGCATAGGGGATGACACTCATCTCTTCTATATCTTCTGCCGAGGTCGGAGATTGAGCTGAGCTCAATTTCATACCTTGCAACACACGCAAGAACCCCTTCTTAGACTGATCCATATTGAACTTCTTCAATATCTTATCAAGGTATGTGCTTTGCGAAAGACCTATGAGGCGTCTTGATCTATCTCTATAGATCTTCATGCCTAATATATAAGCAGGTTCTCCAAGGTCCTTCATTGAAAAACTCTTATTCAAGTAGGCCTTAATGCTGTCCAAAAGCTCTATATCATTTCCCATCAAAAGTATGTCATCTACATATAATATGAGAAATGCTACAGAGCTCCCACTCACTTTCTTGTAAACGCAGGCTTCTCCATAAGTCTGCATAAACCCAAACACTTTGATCATCTCGTCAAAGCGAATGTTCCAACTCCGAGATGCTTGCACCAGCCCATAAATCGAGCGTTGGAGCTTGCACACCTTTTCAGCATTCTTAGGATCGACAAAACCTTCCGGCTGCATCATATACAGTTCTTACTTAATATAACCGTTAAGGAATGCCGTTTTGACGTCCATTTGCCATATCTCATAATCATAGTATGCGGCAATTGCTAACATGATTCAGACGGACTTCAGCTTTGCTACGGGAGAGAATGTCTCATCATAGTCAACCCCTTGAACTTGTCAATAACCCTTAGCGACAAGCCTAGCTTTATAGATGGTCACATTACCATCCGCATCTGTCTTCTTCTTAAAGATCCATTTATTTTCTATGGCTCACCGATCATCGGGCAAGTCAGTCAAAGTCCATACTTCGTTTTCATACATGGATCCTATCTCGGATTTCATGGCTTCCAGCCATTTGTCGGAATCTGGGCCCGCCATCGCTTCTTCATAGTTCGAAGGTTCACCGTTGTCTAACAACATGATTTCCAAGACAGGGTTGCCGTACCACTCTGGTGCGGAACGTGTCCTTGTGGACCTTCGAAGTTCAGTAGGAGCTTGATCAGAAATATCTTGATCATCATCATTAACTTCCTCTCTAATTGATGCAGGCACCACAAGAACATTTTCCTGAGCTGCGCTACTCTCTACTTCAAGAGGCGGTACTTCATCAAGCTCTACTTTCCTCCCACTTACTTCTTTCGAGAGAAACTCCTTCTCTAGAAAGGATCCATTCTTGGCAACAAAGATCTTGCCTTCGGATCTGAGGTAGAAGGTATACCCAATAGTTTCTTTAGGGTATCCTATGAAGACGCGTTTTTCCGACTTGGGTTCGAGCTTTTCAGGTTGAAGTTTCTTGACATAAGCATCGCATCCCCAAACTTTTAGAAACGACAGCTTAGGTTTCTTCTCAAACCATAATTCATACGGCGTCGTCTCAACAGATTTCGATGGATCCCTATTTAAAGTGAATGCGGCAGTCTCTAAAGCATAGCCCCAAAATGACAGCGGTAAATCGGTAAGAGACATCATAGATCGCACCATATCCAGTAGAGTGCGATTACAACGTTCGGACACACCATTACGCTGAGGTGTTCCAGGTGGCGTGAGTTGTGAAACTATTCCACATTTTCTTAAGTGTGTACCAAATTCTTGACTCAAGTATTCTCCTCCATGATCTGATCGTAAAAACTTGATTTTTCTGTCACATTGAATCTCAACCTCACTCTGAAATTCCTTGAACTTTTCAAAGGTTTCAGACTTGTGTTTCATTAAGTAGACATACCCATATCTACTCAAGTCATCAGTGAGGGTGAGAACATAACGATAGCCACCACGAGCCTCAACACTCATTGGACGACACACATCAGTATGTATGATTTCCAATAAGTTGGTTGCTCGCTCCATTGTTCCTGAGAACGGAGTCTTGGTCATTTTTCCCATGAGGCATGGTTCGCACGTGTCAAATGATTCGTAATCAAGAGACTCTAAAAGTTCATCTGCATGGAGCTTCTTCATGCGTTTGACACCTATGTGACCAAGGCGGCAGTGCCACAAGTATGTGTGACTATCATTATCAACCTTACATCTTTTGGTATTCACACTATGAATATGTGTAGCATTACGCTCGAGATTCATTAAGAATAAACCATTCACCATAGGAGCATGACCATAAAACATATCTCTCATATAAATAGAACAACCATTATTCTCGGATTTAAATGAGTAGCCATCTCGAATTAAACGAGATCCTGATACAATGTTCATGCTCAAAGCTGGTACTAAATAACAATTATTGAGGTTTAAAACTAATCCCGTAGGTAAATGTAGAGGTAGCGTGCCGATGGTGATCACACTGACCTTGGAACCATTCCCGACGCGCATCGTCACCTCGTTCTTCGCCAGTCTCCGTTTATTCTGTAGCTCCTGCTTTGAGTTACAAATGTGAGAAACCGCACCGGTATCAAATACCCAGGAGCTACTACGAATACTGGTAAGGTACACATCAATTACATGTATATCATATATACCTTTTGTGTTGCCGGCCTTCTTGTCCGCTAAGTATTTGGGGCAGTTCCGCTTCCATTGACCACTTCCCTTGCAATAAAAGCACTCAGTCTCGGGCTTGGGTCCATTCTTTGGCTTCTTCCCGGCAGCTTGCTTACCGGGCGCGGCAACTCCCTTGCCGTCCTTCCTGAAGTTCTTCTTACCCTTGCCTTTCTTGAACTTAGTGGTTTTATTCACCATCAACACTTGATGTTCCTTTTTGACTTCTACCTCTGCTGATTTCAGCATTGCAAATACTTCAGGAATGGTCTTTTCCATCCCCTGCATATTGAAGTTCATCACAAAGCTCTTGTAGCTTGGTGGAAGTGACTGGAGGATTCTGTCAATGACCGCGTCATCCGGGAGATTAACTCCCAGCTGAGTCAAGAGGTTATGTAACCCAGACATTGTGAGTATGTGCTCACTGACAAAACTATTTTCCTCCATCTTACAGCTGAAGAACTTGTCAGAGACTTCATATCTCTCGACCCGGGCATGAGCTTGGAAAACCATTTTCAGCTCTTCGAACATCTCATATGCTCCGTGTCGCTCAAAATGCTTTTGGAGCCCCGGTTCTAAGTTGTAAAGTATGCCGCACTGAACGAGGGAGCAATCAATAGCACGTGTCTGCCAAGCGTTCATAACGTCTTGGTTCTGTGGGACGGGTGCGTCACCTAGCGGAGCTTCTAGGACATAATCTTTCTTGGCAGCTATGAGGATGATCCTCAGGTTTCGGACCCAGTCCGTATAGTTTCTGCCATCGTCTTTCAGCTTGGTTTTCTCTAGGAACACGTTGAAGTTGAGGACAACGTTGGCCATTTGATCTGCAAGACATATTGTAACTAAGTTCATGATAATTAAGTTCATCTAATCAAATTATATAATGAACACCCACATAGATAGATATCCCTCCAGTCATCTAAGTATAACATGATCCGAGTTAACTAGGCCGTGTCCGATCATCACGTGAGACGGACTAGTCAACATCGGTGAACATCTTCATGTTGATCGTATCTTCTATACGACTCATGCTCGACCTTTCGGTCTTCTATGTTCCGAGGCCATGTCTGTACATGCTAGGCTCGTCAAGTCAACCTAAGTTTTTGAATGTGTAAATCTGTCTTACACCCGTTGTATGTGAACGTTGGAATCTTTCACACCAGATCATCATGTGGTGCTTCGAAACAACGAACTGTCGCAATGGTGCACAGTTAGGGGGAACACTTTCTTGAAATTATTATGAGGGATCATCTTATTTACTACCGTTGTTCTAAGTAAACAAGATGCAAAAACATGATAAACATCACATGCAATCAAATAATAATAGTGACATGATATGGCCAATATCACATAGCTCCTTTGATCTCCATCTTGGGGCTCCATGATCATCTTGTCACCGGCATGACACCATGATCTCCATCATCATGATCTCCATCATCGTGTCTCCATGAAGTTGCTCGCCAACTATTACTTCTACTACTATGGCTAACACGTTTAGCAATAAAGTAAAGTAATTTACATGGCATTTATCAATGACACACATGTCATACAAAAATAAAGACAACTCCTATGGCTCCTGCCGGTTGTCATACTCATCGACATGCAAGTCGTGATTCCTATTACAAGAACATGATCTCATACATCACATATATATCATTCATCATTCATCACAACTGTGGCCATATCACATCACAAAGCACTTGCTGCAAAAACAAGTTAGACGTCCTCTGATTGTTGTTGCAAGTTTTACGTGGCTGCAATAGGGTTCTAGCAAGAACGTTTTCTTACCTACGTAAAAGCCACAATGTGATTTGTCAACTTCTATTTACCCTTCATAAGGACCCTTTCATCGAATCCGCTCCAACTAAAGTGGGAGAGACAGACACCCGCTAGCCACCTTATGCAACTAGTGCATGTCAGTCGGTGGAACCAGTCTCACGTAAGCGTACGTGTAAGGTCAGTCCGGGCCGCTTCATCCCACAATACCGCTGAAGCAAAATAAGACTAGTAGTGGCAAGAAAGTTGACAACATCTACGCCCACAACAAATTGTGTTCTACTCGTGCAAAGAGAACTACGCATAAACCTGGCTCATGATGCCACTGTTGGGGAATGTTACAAAAAACAAAAAATTTCCTACGGTTTCACCAAGATCCATCTATGAGTTCATCTAGCAACGAGTGATCGGATTGCATCTACATACCTTTGTAGATCGCGAGCGGAAGCGTTCAAAGAACGGGGATGAGGGAGTCGTACTCGACGTGATCCAAATCACCGGAGATCCTAGCGCCAAACGGACGGCACCTCCGCGTTCAACACGCATACGGTCAGCGTGACGTCTCCTCCTTCTTGATCCAGTAAGGGGGAAGGAGAGGTTGATGAAGATCCAGCAACACGACGGTGTGGTGGTGGATGTAGCAGTACTCCGGCAGGGCTTCGCCAAGCTCTATGGAGGAGGAAGAGGTGTTGGAGAGGGAGAGGGAGGCACCAAAGGCATGGGTGCGGCTGCCCTCCCTCCGCCCTCTATATATAGGGTCCCCGGGGGGGGGGCGCCGGCCCTGGAGATCCAATCTCCCAAGGGGGCGGCGGCCAAGGGGGGGTGGAGTGCCCCCCAAGGCAAGTGGGGCGCCCCCCACCCTAGGGTTCCCAACCCTAGGCGCAGGAGGGAGGCCCAAGGGGGGCGCACCAGCCCACTAGGGGCTGGTTCCCCTCCCACTTCAGCCCATGGGGCCCTCCGGGATAGGTGGCCCCACCCGGTGGACCCTCGGGACCCTTCCTGTGGTCCCGGTACAATACCGGTGACCCCGAAACTTGTCCCGATGATCGAAATAGCACTTCCTATATATAATTCTTTACCTCCGGGCCATTCCGGAACTCCTCGTGACGTCCGGGATCTCATTCGAGACTCCGAACAACTTTCGGGTTACTGCATATACATATCTCTACAACCCTAGCGTCACCGAACCTTAAGTGTGTAGACCTTACGGGTTCGGGAGACATGTAGACATGACTGAGATGGCTCTCCGGTCAATAACCAACAGCGGGATCTGGATACCCATGTTGGCTCCCACATGCTCCTCGATGATCTCATTGGATGAACCACGATGTCAAGGATTCAAGCAACCCCGTATACAATTCCCTTTGTCAACCGGTACGTTACTTGCCCGAGATTCGATCGTCGGTATCCCAATACCTCGTTCAATCTCGTTACTGGCAAGTCACTTTACTCGTACCGTAATGCATGATCCCGTGACCAGACACTTGGTCACTTTGAGCTCATTGTGATGATGCATTACCAGGGGGCCCAGAGATACCTCTCCGTCATACAGAGTGACAAATCCCAGTCTTGATCCGTGTCAACCCAACAGACACTTTCGGAGATACCCGTAGTATACCTTTATAGTCACCCAGTTACGTTGTGACGTTTGGTACACCCAAAGCACTCCTACGGTATCCGGGAGTTACACGATCTCATGGTCTAAGGAAAAGATACTTGACATTGGAAAAACTCTAGCAAACGAACTATACGATCTTGTACTATGTTTAGGATTGGGTCTTGTCCATTACATCATTCTCCTAATGATGTGATCCCGTTATCAATGACATCCCCATGTCCATAGCCAGGAAACGATGACTATCTGTTGATCAACGAGCTAGTCAACTAGAGGCTCACTAGGGACACATTGTGGTCTATGTATTCACACATGTATTACGATTTCCGAATAATATAATTATAGCATGAATAATAGACAATTATCATGAACAAGGAAATATAATAATCATTTTATTATTGCCTCTAGGGCATATTTCCAACAAGAACTCCCTTTTGCACCCACGCTTTCTCCTTCCCGATCCGTTCCCCCTCGCCGAGCCCAGTGCCCGAGTGTTCATCTTCTCCGCCCACAAAGGCCTTCTGAAAATGTAGGATCTGGAGCAGGAGGCAAGTGGATGGCCTCTACCTTCCAGGAGAAGCACATCAAAAGCTTCTAGAGGCCGGGTATCTGGCCAAAAAAATCGGCCACCGTCTCCCGACGGCGGGACAGATCGTTCCCACTCCGGAACCCCAAGAGAGGGTAGTATTCCTCCCTGATTTTGTCCGGGGGCTAGGGTTTTCCCTCCACCCATTTGTTTGCGGCATCATGTATTACTATGGGATCGATTTTCATGATCTGTCCCCCAATTCCTTCCTCAACATCTTGACATTCATCGTCGTGTGCGAGGCCTTTCTCCGCATCTCGCCACACTTTGGCTTGTGGCTGAAGATCTTCAATGTGAAGCCGAAGGTGGTGAGCGGCGAGCACGCCGAGTGCGGAGGCGTTATGGTGAGCAAGATGCCCAACGTTACATGGCCAACAGGTGCTTTTACTGATTCCGTCAAAGAGTGGCAACAGCAGTGGTTTTACATCACTGAGCCGCGCGGCACAGAATGGGCCGCTGCTCCAGAGTTCCGATCCGGAGCCCCTCTGTGGCTTACGTCCTGGCCCAAGAAGGGCCTGAACTGGTCTTCGTCCGACGAACTGTCTATGCTCCAAACGTGAGTTAAAGATATGGAAGACAAGATCATCGAACTTGTCAATGTAGTCCAGGTGATGTTAGTTTGCCCGATCCTACCTTGTCAGCACCGGACTTGCAATCTATGGGAATTTGATCCGGCCAAGCATCAGACCCTGCGAAAGCTCTATGGCTCTTCGCACTAAGACATCTGGAAGGTGCTTTTCAAGTCCGGCAAATCATGGTCGGACTCGGCCGAGGACCGCGGGTTTCAACTGTCCCACCCTGCAAGCTCGGTAAGTTTTTATGTGTTTTATCCGCATGACCCAAGGGAAATGCTTAATGTGTTTTCCTCAACTCCCCTAGGGTTGGATGAAGAAGGCAGGGCGGATCCACTATCCGGCCCCATTGCCCGAAGAGCCGGCTGGCCCACTTCTGACGAAGATGCTGGCCCCGGCGCCGTACAAGGCGCCGAAGAAGAAGACCGAGAAGGAGGCCAAAAAGACCCGGGGTGGCCTTCGTCGCCGCGGCACTCCGGGCACAATACCCGAAGGCTCCAATGTCCGTTCTGCCTCCGAAGTGGACGAGGAGGAGGAGGAAGGAGCCATCTTGAATTCGGCTCCCAGCCGGACGCAATTCCGGGGACCAATACGGCTCCAGAATCAAGCAGGCGGCCTCCCTCGGCTGGAGGGGGTGTGCCTGTTCCACCGGCAAGCTCTGTCCAACCAGAGGTGTCGGATGTTTTGTTGGCGGCGCTGAAGAGCGCCTCCATCGTCATTGAGCACCATATTAGCGGTGATTAAGGAGATTCAGTCTGCTGAGAGTGGACTGAATAAAGCTTGTATCAGCCTTATAAAAGGCTTTGAGGTATGTTTTATGAGGTTTCGAAGAGTGTCAGAGTATGGATAGCAGCCCCTGATATACTGTTCGGTGCAAGGAAGGACCGGACAGAGGATCAATTTTATTTTCGCAGGAAGACTCACTTGATGACATATATCTCCCTTCTTTTATAAGCAGGCGTCTACGGCGGCTGCTGCCTCTCATGCTGCGGAGGTCTCCGGACTGAATCGAAGTCTAGAGCGGGCCGAAGAAGAACTTGGCCGGTTGAAAAGGCAGTTGGAAGATAAACAAGGTATGCGCTAGCCTTGTTCGCATTTATTGTGAACAAATTCTCAGTATGATAAAAGATGTTTCGTTATTTGCGCCAGGGGCTGAAAGTGCAACTATCCCTAGGTGGTTTTGGTAATTCATAACAACATATAGCTCATTGAGCTAATGCTATTCCAAGATGATTATTTCAGGAAAGCTCAATGATTGGCATGGCATGGATGTGAAAGTGGAACCCTCAAAATGCTAAGGACAAAGGATTGGCTCAAGCTCAAAAGCTCAAGACTCTTCATTTTATATTTTAGTGATCCAAGATCATATTGAGTCTTTAGGAAAAGCCAATACTATCAAGGAGGGATGAGGTGTTGCTTAATGAGCCTCTTGCTTCATGTGCTTAGTGATATGCTCCAAAACCCTCAACTACTTTCCCATATCCACATATGACCTAAACCCTAAGCCAAACTTGGTCCTACCGATTCTTCCTATCCGGCGCCACCGAGTTTCACTTGTCATAAGCCACTGCCAAACCCTAGCAATTCGGTTCTACCGATAAGGATCTCGGTCTCACCGAGATGGGGTTGCAAACTCTCTGTTTCCCTTTCGTAACTTTTCGGTCTCACCGAAAGAGCGAATCGGTCCCACCGAGATTGCAATGTAAACTCAGTGTTTCCCGTTTGTAACTTTTCGGTCTCACCGAGTTCCACTCGGTCTCACCGAAAGAGCAAATCGGTCCCACCGAGTTTGCCTGACCAACTCTCTGGTTAGCTAATTACCAAATTCGGTCTCACCGAGTTTGTGTAATCGGTCTCACCGAGATTACGTTATGCCCAAACCCTAACCATATCGGTCCTACCGAGTTGCATGTCAGTCCCACCGAAAATCTCTAACGGTCACTAGGTTTACATTTCGGTCCGACCGAGTTTATTGATTCGGTCCCACCGAGATTGGAAAACTGTGTAACGGTTGGATTTTGTGTGGAGGCTATATATACTCCTCCACCTTCTTCTCATTCGATGAGAGAGCCATCAGAACACACACACCATTCCAACTCATATGTTCTGAGAGAGAACCACCTACTCATGTGTTGAGACCAAGATATTCCATTCCTACCATATGAATCTTGATCTCTAGCCTCTCCAAGTTGCTTTCCACTCAAATCTCTTTTCCACCAAATCCAAATCCTATGAGAGAGAGTTGAGTGTTGGGGAGACTAACATTTTGAAGCACAAGAGCAAGGAGTTGATTACCTACACACCATTTGTTACTTCTTGGAGAGTGGTGTCTCCTAGATTGGCTAGGTGTCACTTGGGAGCCTCCGACAAGATTGTGGAGTTGAACCAAGGAGTTTGTAAGGGCAAGGAGATTGCCTACTTCGTGAAGATCTACCGCTAGTGAGGCAAGTCCTGTGTGGGCGATGGCCATGGTGGGAGAGACAAGGTTGCTCCTTCGTGGACCCTTTGTGGGTGGTTGCTTCTTCGTGGACCCTTCGTGGGTGGAGCCCTGTGTGGACTCGCGCAACCGTTACCCTTGGGTGGAGCCCTGTGTGGACTCGCGCAACCGTTACCCTTTGTGGGTTGAAGTCTCCATCAACGTGGATGTAGGATAGCACCACCTATCCGAACCACGGGAAAAACATCCGTGTCTCCAATTGCGTTTGAATTCTCCAAACCCTTCCCTTTACATTCTTGCAAGTTGCATGCTTTACTTTCCGCTGCCTATATACTCTTTGCATGCTTGCGTGAATTATGTGATGATTGCCTGACTTGTCCTAAATTAGCTAAAATCTGCCAAGAACTAAAATTGGGAAAAGGTTAAGTTTTTATTTGGTCAAGTAGTCTAATCACCCCCCTCTAGACATACTTTCGATCCTACAAGTGGTATCAGAGCTTTGGTCTCCATTTGCTTTGATCTCCATAGCTTTTGGTGGTCATAGCCTTGGTTTCACAACCTAGGAGAGTATGGCATCTAGCGAGGGAAATTATCACCGTAGAGGTCCTTACTTTGATGGTACTAATTTTGCTAGTTGGAAGCATAAAATGAAAATGCATATTCTTGTACATAACCCCGCCGTTTGGGCTATTGTGTGTGTTGGTTTGCAAGGTGACTTCTTTGATGGGAGAGAACCGAATCGTGAAGCTACCGCGGATGAGTTGAAGATGTTGCAATACAATGCTCAAGCTTGTGATGTTCTCTTCAACGGATTGTGCCCCGAAGAATTCAACAAAATCAGCCGCCTTGAGAATGCGAAGGAAATTTGGGACACTTTGATTGATATGCACGAAGGTACCGACTCCGTCAAGGAATCCAAGTTGGATGTGCTTCAAAGCCAACTTGACAAGTTCAAGATGAAGGATGGTGAAGGTGTCGCTGAAATGTACTCTAGGATCGCTCTCATCACAAATGAGATTGCCGGCTTAGGAAGTGAAGAGATGACCGATAAATTCATCATCAAGAAGATTCTAAGAGCCTTGGATGGAAAATATGATACCGTGTGCACATTGATCCAAATGATGCCCAATTACAAAAATCTCAAGCCAATGAAGGTAATTGGAAGAATTGTTGCTCATGAGATGTCACTTAAGGATAAAGAGGAACTTCACAACAAATCAAGTGGTGCCTATAAAGCCTCATGTGAAGCCCCTACATCATCAAGTGAGAAACAAGACTTCAATGAAGAATTGAGCTTAACGGTGAAGAACTTCAACAAGTTCTACAAGAGTAGAAGCAAAGATAGAAGCTCCAAATCAAGGTCCTACAATGACAAAAGATCTTCTAGTCGAGAGCGAAACTGCTACAATTGTGGAAGACCCGGACACTATTCCAATGAGTGTACGGCTCCCTACAAGGGAAGAGAAGATTCTCCAAAAAGGAGAAGCAAAGGATCACCACCAAGAGAGAGAAGGAGTAGAGATGATCGTTATGAACGAAGATACTCACGGAGAAGCAAGGATTCGGAAAGGAAGGAAAAATCATCAAGGAGCTACACAAGACGAAGACATCAAGCTCATGTTGGTGAATGGGTATCCAGCTCCGACTCCGACAGCCACTCCGAGAGAAGTTATTACTCCGGCTCCGAAGATACTCAAGATGAAGGTGTTGCCGGTCTAGCACTTGTGTCAACCAACTCCTACGACATATTTGACTCACCAAATGAAGGAATTGGAAGATGCTTCATGGCCAAAGGTCCTAAGGTAACACACCCCGAGTATGTTGATTTCAATAGTGATGAAGATGACTTGTTAGGTGATGATTTGCTTGGTGACAACTCTAGTGATGAATACTATGATGAAATGTCAATTAAACATGCTAATCAAGATAAAATGAATGACAATGATAAGGAGAAGATTGAGGCCCTAACTAAAGAACTAAACAATCTTAAGTTAGCTCATGAAACCATCTTCGAAGATCATCGAGAACTTTTAAGAGCTCATGAGAAATTACGCTTTGAAAAGCTCAATCTTGAGCAAGAGCATGAGTTCTTAAAAGCAATCAATGATGATCTCCACAAGAAAAGTTCTTCTTACATTGCCAAGCATTTACTCTTATCCACTTACATGCCTCAAGTCAAGTCTAACAAGAAAGATTCTTCCTCTAGCAGTAACAATGATCATGCTAAATCCAATATTGTTGCTTCTAGTAGTTCTCTTTATTCCACTAATGATTCTCTTAGCCAAGTTACACTTGAGCAAGAAAATAGCTTATTGAAGGGAATTATAGAGAAAGGAGTGTACAAAAGCCTTGCCGGGAGTAAGCAATTCGAGGAAATTGTGCGCAAGCAAGGAATGCACCGAAAGAATCAAGGTGTTGGTTTTGAACAAAAGTTCAATGCCAATGGAGTTGAGTGGGAAGAAGATCAATACCCCAAGACAAAGTTTGTCCCTCAACAAGAGAAGCATACTTCTTTCAAGGGACACAAGCTTAAGATGATCTTTCACCACAAGACTACAAGCAAAAAGGCAAGGACAAGCTTCAAGAGGAAATTGATGCATTTGAAGAAGCTCCAAAGACCTTAGTCAAGTGGATTCCCAAGACTACTTCAAGTTCCACTTCATCAAGTACGACTACAACTCCAAGGATTCCCATCAAGATGGTGTGGATCCAAAAGAAGAAGAACTAGAGAGTTCTTGAGGGTGACTCCGCCAACATACTTCACTCTTATCATTTTGGCAAGGACAAGTGCAATCAACTTACACATCTTGCACTAGTTCAAGGAGTCACAAACCCTCTTGTTGGTAAGACAAGGGACAAGGTAATCTAAAAGTTTTCATGGACATCATCTTTGTGTGCATCACTCTATGTCTATGGATATCCTTGTTTGTTCCTTGTGGGACTAACCCATGTAGGTATTGAAAGTGCAATTCACTCAAATGGATAGCTCCAAGAGATCTACATCAACATTGAGCATCCACATCTTCAATATCTACATGAAGTCATCATCGACAAAACCCAAGGTTAGTTCATCCCTCTTAAGGGGGATATCACATCTAGGGGGAGCTTTACTCTAAGACTTGAGCTAAAGCAACTCTAAAGATGTGAACAAAACAATGCTTTATGTAAAAGTGGTAACCCGCCTTGAGCTTAAACGATGAGTATGACCTATGATCAAGTGTTCTCACTTGACTCCTAAGTCAATATACTCATATATATATGATCTAGTCATCGCAAATTGCTTGATAGATGCTAGAATTGGTTGTGCATGCCTTGCCACATATTTCATTTGCCATCTTATTGTGTGAGCATGCTGGTTGCATAATTTACTCATTCGAGGACATCCACTTGTTGTTTTGATTGTTCGGTTTTATCTTCTTTTGCCAAGTGGATGGACAAGAATGCCTAAGAACCTCCTCTAGCTATCTATGATTTTCTCGTCTCAAACTCTATTCATGCTGCATCACAAAATTTGATCAAGTCAGATTCGAACCACTCTGTGTGAGGAGCGCTCGGAGTCCCCGATTCATCATAGACTTAAACTTCCAAAACCTCTTTATGATTCTCGGTCTGACCGATACTCCACTTTCGGTCCTACCGAGATCATTAAGTTGATCTAGGTTTTCGATCTCGGTGCAATCGATTTGAACATTTCGGTCACACCGAGTTTCAGTAACTGCTTGCAGTTATGAATCTCGGTGCCACCGAGTTGTTCCACTCGGTCACACCGACAGGGTAGGGCTATATATAGTCACGGGCAAAATTTTGGAAATTTCTACGAACCCCTTCGCCCGCGCGATAGCCTGCTCTGCCCTCGTGGTCTCCGGATTGTCTTCTCGCCGCCAGCAGCCTCCAGTCGCTGGTCTCCGTCGCCGTCAAAGGGAATTCTGCCCCGCCATTGCCGCCGTAGCAAGTCCCCGCCGAACTAGGGTATGGACTTGATCTTTGTGCTATTCCCCAATCTGATTCCTAGCACATTGTGATCATATTGATTCTAGCCACGATTGAAACACTCCTATCCAGTCAAAACGCTCATAGATTAGGTTTTATTCGAAAATTCTAGGTTTAGGTTTCTGCCGAAACTATCTTGGACCCACCGAGTTGAAAAACTCGGTCCCACCGATTTGGCCTATGCCATTGCACAAGTGAGACTCGGTCTGACCGAGAATTACTTATCGGTGTGACCGATTTTTGAACTCAGTGAAAACCTAGCAGTCTCGGTGCCACCGAACTGTGACTCGGTCCTACCGAGTTCACTAGTTTAGGTTCCAAAACTGCTTCGGTATCACCGAGTTTGAAAATCGGTAGATCCGAGATGATTTCAGTGGGAAACTAAAACTAAGTTTTTGGATCATTCTTTTGCAAAAATCTCTGCATTTTGTGATGCTCATCTTTTCTATCTCATCTATAATCTATTCACAGGGTCAGCAGTCAGTTTGCAGCATGTCTGATCAAAGTGATAGCCAAAATATGTCAGAGCAGCAAGTGGTGATGAGTGAGGGCACTAGTCCCTCAAGTTGATCTGATGAAGGCAGCAGGAGCACTCCTAGAAATTTGCCAAAGGCTGCCACGAGACAAAGGAAGAAGAGGACTTCAGATTCCGAAGATGAGGACTATGTGGCAGAGGAAGAGGCCACTTCCAAGAGAGTTGAGCCAGCTCAAGGCACTAAGCCAGGTCTGAAAATCAAAAGGCCAGCATGCAGGTAGCCAATGTCAAAGGCCAGAATGTCAACTGAGAAGCCCATAGAGCCAGTTGCAGCTGAGGGCAAGAAAAGAAAGGAAAGGGTGAAGAAGACTATGGCTAGAGTGCTTGGCAAAGCTTCCATCATGGAAGAGGAAGAAGAAGAAGAGGTAGCCGCACCAGCGCCCAAGGCACCCAAGCTAATGGGAGATGCCATAAAATCAGGGGGAGCTGCTTCCAAGGCCAAGTCAGCTCCAAAGCCAAAGCCCAAGAGAAATACAAGGAGCATTCCTGCAGCTGAGAAGAACAAGGCCCCAGTGCCCGAGACTGTTGCTGAAGAAGAGGAAGAGAATGTCCTGAGAAAGCTAAAGCCCAAGATCCCAGACCACAACGATGCTCATCCTGTGGCTGAGGATATGAAGCTCAGGAGAGATTCAGGGCTGAGGAAGTGGAGAGAAGCAGACCCGTATGCTTCAAGGAGAAGGGCAGCCGTGGACTACAGGTTTCACACCAAGGAGCAGCAAGATTTCTATGAGACTGTGCTGCTAGATAAGAAGCCCATTGTATGTGATATGAGATGGGTCGACTGGGAATATATCAAGGAAAACGAAGAGCTTTATCCTAGAGTGCAAGACAACTTCATAGCTTGTGGAGTAGCTGACTTTGTTGGGCAGAAGCTCACAAAGTGGAACGAGGAGCTTATCATGCAGTTCTACTCCACGGCACACTTTTATCCAGATGGGAGGATCACATGGATGTCTGAGGGTACAAGGTACCAATCCACAGTTGCTGAGTGGGCACAGATCATTAATGCCCCAGAGGAGCAAGATGATGACTTGGATATCTATGCCAAGAAGAAGATGGACCATAACTCCATGTCCAATATGTACAAGGAAATTCCCAATGAAGCTCTTGACACCTTCAAATTTGGGTCTGTGCATTACCTTCTGTCAGGACTGCCTACGATCAATTGGATACTAAGGCACACCTTACTGCCCAAGTCTGGAGATCACAAGATGATCAGAGGCCATGCTATCAACTTGCTACATGTGTTTGATGTGCCTCAGAAGTTCAAGGTGATGAGCCTCATAGTGGAAACTATCAAGAGGACTGCAGCAGATCAGAAGAGGAGCTGCGGATATGCCCCTCAAATTCAGGAGCTCATCAACTCCAAGATGGGCACGGGCATATATCTATTGGACAAGGAACACCTGCCCATCCGTCCAGATTTCGAGGACAATCAAGTTGTCATGACTGAGAATGAGCCATCATCTGCCCAAGCATTTGCAAAGAAGGAGAAGGCGAGGAAGGAGAAAGCTGCCAAGATGCCTACTCAAGAGGAGGCATCTGAGTATTTCCTGAAGACTAAACAAGAGCAGCTTGGTTACTTGATTGCATCCACGCTGAGGATTGAGCAAATTCTGGCCACCCTCACTCAGAATCAGCAGAGCCTAGAGAGAATCATGGAACAGAAGTTCTATGACTTGGATGTCAAAGTAACGGAAGTTCAGTCTGCAGTGGAGGAGCTCCAGGAGGACATGCAGGAGAGGAGAGGCAGGACTACCACTCATGCCTTTTCCAGAGTGCCACGAGGCCCGAGGTCATCTGCCGTGACAGTTGCTGACACAAGAGCCACCACCTCAGCACCAGCCACAGCCTCAGTTCCACCATCTCCAGCATCTACCGAAGCCTTCGTCCTTGGAGTGATCCGGACTCCACCACCACCAGAAGATCAAGCCTGAGCGTTGATCTAGTGCTATGCATTTTCCAGGAACTTTTTGGTAACTTGTTGCCAAAGGGGGAGAAGATGTATAGATCATAGGCTTCGAGAGAGAGAGTGTGTGTTGCTTTTCTCTCTTGCCTTATTTGGTGGTTTTTCGAACTCGTTTGCTTTTGAGTGCTTGAGATACTACGTCATTATTTGTGAGACATTAATGATCATGTGTTTGATCATAAGCTACACTTAATGCTTGCTTAATGCTATTATCTTATCTATCTTATGTGATCATTCATTATTCTTGGTGATGGGTGCATGTATTTCATTCTTATCATTTTAAGCGCTCCACCAAGATGTATGTGACATGGAAGAGTAACCCATGAATCTAACTCTTTGTGCATTTGCAGTCCAAATCAAATTTTAAATATGCACAAATTTAGGGGGAGCTCTTACTTATCACATACTTCTCAAAGCGACGATATATTTCATGATTATTATCATTTGTCGAAGCTTTGATCTATATGTTGTCATCAATTACCAAAAAGGGGGAGATTGAAAGTGCAACTATCCCTAGGTGGTTTTGGTAATTCATAACAACATATAGCTCATTGAGCTAATGCTATTCCAAGATGATTATTTCAGGAAAGCTCAATGATTGGCATGGCATGGATGTGAAAGTGGAACCCTCAAAATGCTAAGGACAAATGATTGGCTCAAGCTCAAAAGCTCAAGACTCTTCATTTTATATTTTAGTGATCCAATATCACATTGAGTCTTTAGGAAAAGCCAATACTATCAAGGAGGGATGAGATGTTGCTTAATGAGCCTCTTGCTTCATGTGCTTAGTGATATGCTCCAAAACCCTCAACTACTTTCCCATATCCACATATGACCTAAACCCTAAGCCAAACTTGGTCCTACCAATTCTTCCTATCCGGCGCCACCGAGTTTCACTTGTCATAAGCCACTGCCAAACCCTAGCAATTCGGTTCTACCGATAAGGATCTCGGTCTCACCGAGATGGGGTTGCAAACTCTCTGTTTCCCTTTCGTAACTTTTCGGTCTCACCGAAAGAGCGAATCAGTCCCACCGAGATTGCAATGTAAACTCACTGTTCCCCTTTATAACTTTTTGGTCTCACCGAGTTCCACTCGGTCTCACCGAAAGAGCAAATGGGTCCCACCGAGTTTGCCTGACCAACTCTCTGGTTAGCTAATTACCAAATTCGGACTCACTGAGTTTGTGTAATCGGTCTCACCGAGATTACGTTATGCCCAAACCCTAACCATATCGGTCCTACCGAGTTGCATGTCAGTCCCACCGAAAATCTCTAACGGTCACTAGGTTTACATTTTCGGTTCGACCGAGTTTATTGATTCGGTCCCACCGAGATTGGAAAACTGTGTAACGGTTGGATTTTGTGTGGAGGCTATATATACTCCTCCACCTTC
This sequence comes from Triticum aestivum, assembly GCF_018294505.1. Classification (NCBI taxonomy): domain Eukaryota; kingdom Viridiplantae; phylum Streptophyta; class Magnoliopsida; order Poales; family Poaceae; genus Triticum; species Triticum aestivum. The sequence continues at coordinate 414,154,845 of NC_057806.1, forward strand.
TTCTCATTCGATGAGAGAGCCATCAGAACACACACACCATTCCAACTCATATGTTCTGAGAGAGAACCACCTACTCATGTGTTGAGACCAAGATATTCCATTCCTACCATATGAATCTTGATCTCTAGCCTCTCCAAGTTGCTTTCCACTCAAATCTCTTTTCCACCAAATCCAAATCCTATGAGAGAGAGTTGAGTGTTGGGGAGACTAACATTTTGAAGCATAAGAGCAAGGAGTTGATTACCTACACACCATTTGTTACTTCTTGGAGAGTGGTGTCTCCTAGATTGGCTAGGTGTCACTTGGGAGCCTCCGACAAGATTGTGGAGTTGAACCAAGGAGTTTGTAAGGGCAAGGAGATCGCCTACTTCGTGAAGATCTACCGCTAGTGAGGCAAGTCCTGTGTGGGCGATGGCCATGGTGGGATAGACAAGGTTGCATCTTCATGGACCCTTTGTGGGTGGTTGCTTCTTCGTGGACCCTTCGTGGGTGGAGCCCTGTGTGGACTCGCGCAACCGTTACCCTTGGGTGGAGCCCTGTGTGGACTCGCACAACCGTTACCCTTCGTGGGTTGAAGTCTCCATCAACGTGGATGTAGGATAGCACCACCTATCCGAACCACGGGAAAAACATCCGTGTCTCCAATTGCGTTTGAATTCTCCAAACCCTTCCCTTTACATTCTTGCAAGTTGCATGCTTTACTTTCCGCTGCCTATATACTCTTTGCATGCTTGCGTGAATTATGTGATGATTGCTTGACTTGTCCTAAATTAGCTAAAATCTGCCAAGAACTAAAATTGGGAAAAGGTTAAGTTTTTATTTGGTCAAGTAGTCTAATCACCCCCCTCTAGACATACTTTCGATCCTACAGGGGCGATGACCAAGGTCGAGGTTCTGCGGAAATTGTTACCGAGGCCGAGGAAAAGGCATTCGCAGAGCAGGCTCTTCGTGAGAAGCACGAGGCCAGGGTTATTGAAGCTGAGCAGGAGCTTAAAAAGTCCATGAAGAAATGCGAGACCTTGGAGCAGAGTTTAACGAAAAAAGAATCCGAACTCGCCAGGGCTCATCAGGCCACACGCGATGCCCAGGGGGAAACCCAAGGCGCCCTACTAGAGATCCAAGAGGCGAGGACAATCGCGGCGGGTAAGGCTTTTTTCATGTAAATCAAGTATATAAGGAGAAAATCATGTTTATAATTTTGAGTTTGGATTTCTCCAGGGGTATTTGCGGGACTGCGGATGCCGCCCAATTCTACCGAGCCGAAGAAGGGAACACTATGGATAAGCTCTTCTGGTCGCAGTATCTGGCACCGAATTATCCGGTGCCTTTTTGCCGACCAACTGAAACAGCTGATCGAACTGCATAAGGCGGCCCTCTCGAACAGCTGACCAGCTCTCGCCGCATCATGACAGTCAGTTTTCAGCTTTCTCTACTGAGGTGCTCGTCCGGAAGAACCGGGACACAATCGCAGTAGTTCTCCAAGTGCTACATTAGCCGATATAGGGGAACATAAGGTACCAAAACATGGGAGCCGGGCAAACCCGACTATTGACCCAAGACATGATTCGGAGCTATTGCATATAATGCTATAAGTTCGGGGTGCCAAACTTCCATGAAGGTGTTCGGACTTGATTGCCGTATTATGGGTAAAACAAAGCCCATGGCATATTTGTCGTGGTGTGCAGATGCCACTTGACAAAAGAAATAACAGTAGATAAGTGTTGTATAAATCCACATGTTGTATTTGAGTAGTACGTCAATGCATGTGAGTACATGTAATGTGATGGAAAAGAAATATGACTGTGGAACCTGCTTAGACCAGGGGGAAGAAGTTGTGTGCGGATCCGGAGTATAGTGGGATGGTCATCGCGGGGAATATGTAAGGATTCCCTTGTGCGTTTGAGCTGCTTCCATATCGCCAGTCCTGGTCTGCGAAAAGTTGAACCTGCAAACAAAATTTAAGAAATGTTTGTGCGCCGCAGAGCGGTTGAGCCATGGTATGTGGCCTGTCCTGGCCCTCGCTGGAGTGTTTAATTGAGCTCTGGACGAGCCGGGCTATCCTGCCGCGAAGTAGTTCGAAGTCCTTTGGCGGTGTCCGAGAATCGGGCCGTCGACTCGAGGTTCAGTTGGCAGGTGTCACTTGTAGCTTCTGAAGTTAAGGCAGCGGTATACTCCTCGGTGCCAAGGGAAAGTTTGGCCTTGCCATTAACCGTGATGTCACCACGCGGACAAGGCGTCTTGAGCTTACAGTAGGAATAATGTGGCACTGCGTTGAATCGAGCGAACGCGGTTCGTCCGAGCAGTGCCTGATAATCACTGCAAAAGGGGACAATATCGAAGATTAACTCTTCGGCACGGTAATTGTGTGGTGATCCGAAGACTACCTCCAGGGCGATGGAGCCTGCACGGCTGGCCTCCACACCTGGTATAATACCTCTGAGGGTGGTTGTAGTGGGCTTGATCACCGAATGATCGATGCCCATCTTGTGCACTGTGTCCTGGTAAAGCAGGTTTAGACTACTACCTCCATCCATAAGGACTCGTGTGAGGTGGAACCCATCAATTATTGGGTCGAGGACTAGTGCGGCTGGATTGCCTTAAGTGGTGTTAACCGGACTATCCGTGTGGTTGAAGGTGATCGGCCCCAGTTTATATTGTGGGACGACTGGTTCCGTTGAGTCGACATCCCTGAGGATGTGCGTTCGGTCCGGGTTGGCGGTGTAGGTGCCGTTTACCACATTCACTGTTTGGATTTGCGGTGGAAGTTTCTTCTGCCCTCCTGTACTCGGCGAGCTGAGCTCCTCATCTCCATCGTTGCTTTGAGACCCCTTATCTTTGTTTTTGGCACCTGACCTACCGGCTTGTTTGAAGACCCAGCAATCTCTATTAGTATGATTGGCTGGTGTTCCTGGGGTGCCATGAATTTGGCATGGGCGGTCCAGTATGTGGTCCAGGCTGGACGGACCCGGATTGTCATTTTTGAGTGGCCCATTCCGCTAACTGGACTTAGATCCCCTAAATCCGGCATTGACTACCGTATCTTCGGCGTTTTCACCCTTTTTGCAGCGCTTGTGTTTGTTGCGTCGGGGTTTGCCGTTGCTATCTCTGGCTTCTGATGTGCCAGGGTTGCTTTCTGTGTTGTTGCTATGGGCCAACCAGCTATCTTCGCCCACGCAAAAGTGGGTCATGAGTGTCGTGAGGGCTGCCATGGACTTTGGCTTTTCTTGTCCGAGATGTCGGGCGACCCACTCGTCACGGATGTTATGTTTAAAGGCCGCTAGGGCTTCAGCATCCGGATAGTCGACAATTTGGTTCTTTTTAGTTAGGAACCGAGTCCAGAATTTACTAGCTGACTCTCCAGACTATTGTGTTATGTGACTTAAGTTGTCAACATCTGGTGGTCGCACATAAGTGCCCTGGAAGTTGTCCAGGAATGCGTCTGCCAGGTTGTCCCAACTTCCCATGGAGTTTGCCGGCAAGCTGTTCAGCCAATGCCGAGCCGGCCCCTTGAGTCTTAGCGGGATATACTTGATGGCGTGCAGATCATCACCGCGGGCCATGTGAATGTGAAGGAAGAAATCCTCTGTCCATACCGCCGGGTCTGTAGTGCCGTCATATGATTCAATATTCACGGGTCTAAACCCTTCTGGGAATTCATGGTCCATTACTTCATCAGTGAAGCATAGGGGGTGTGCGGCGCCTCTGTGCCGGGCCATATCACGACGCTGTTCATACGAGTCTTGTCTGCTGTGTTCGGCCCGGCCGGATTTGCTTTTAGTATATCCGACGTGACGGTTTCCGTCATGCGTTGGGGCGCGCCCCCGTGATCCGTAGATCGATCTTGCATGTCCTCCCTTGTTTTCCAATAGGTCTCGCAGGTCCTGCGTGTTACCCCGGGCCTTGGAATTTTTGTATAACTGGTGACGGGGTGCGGGCTGGACTTCGGCCTGATATGCCGCTTTGTCTAGGCCACGAGGTCGTCGGTCAGCCGCATCATACGCTGGGAGCGTAGGCGTTAATGCTTCCTCCTTAAGTTGGGGTAGCGGCCTGCGTTTTGGATAACTTTTGGTTGGGCACTCGAGTTCGTATTCCTCGGCCGTCAGGACCTCAGTCCATCTATCCGCTAGCAGATCTTGGTCAGCTTGAAGCTGCTATTTCTTTTTCTTCAGGTTTTTTGTTGTGGCTATAAGCCGGCGCTTGAAGCGCTCCTGTTCGGCGGGATCCTCAAGCATGATAAATTCATCGTCACCGGGGCTCACCTCGCCTTCGGAGAGAGGCATGTAATTGTCATCCTTTGATTCTCCGTCTGCTGCCTGTTCCTTAGGGCTGGCTTGCCCATCCTCCCACTCAAGGCCTGGCTGGAGGGGATTGTCTTCGTCTTTGGCGCTATCCGCAGCGTTACTGTTCCTTGTGCCGGTATCGCCGTCTTTGCTATGGCGGGGCTTAGAGCGGCGCCGTTGACGCTGGTGCTTAAATTGCTTCTCAGGGGGATTATCCTCTGTTGCCTTATTGCCATCGCTTTCTTTGGGGGTGTCCACCAGAGAAGTGCAGGGCTGCACGCAGCGGCAGCTGCACGCAGTGCATCCACGGCTGGTACTGCTTCGTGATTTGGATCAGCTGCATGTGCTACTTGGCGCATATAGCGGCGAGAGCGAGTGTTTGCTTCGTATTTGTTGTATTTGGTGTACCAGGCACTGACAAACGTCTGGCGTGCCCATGCGGAGGACTGTGCACGCGCAGAATGTAGTACACAATATTACCGTTGCGACGATCACTATATAACGGTAACACTTTACCACATATGCATGTATTTAAGGCTCATGCACCAGTCGTTGTCGCAGTACCGATTGTTTTGGACTTTCTCGTTCAAACTAGCCTACAAGCACAACGAGTTGCATCGATCCATCGGCGCCGCCGTGCCGTGATGTCCCAGAGCTCATCTTCTGTGCGTCGTCTCTGTGCCCCACCGCCACCGCTGCCATTGATCATGTGCCCGCGGTGCGCCGGGACGAGGACGAGATGGTTTGTCTCCGGGACCGACCGGAACCCCGACGTCCGTTTCTACAAGTGCCCCAACTAGGGAGTAAGTTGTTTCTTAACAAAAATCAATCTGTTGTTGTAGTATCCGGCGTTTTGCTTTTGCGTTCTCTTGTTCATCGTATAGTTTTTGAACTGGCGTAGGATGGAGGGCCGTGCGACTTCTGGTTGTGGGAGGACCAGTACGCGTTCTTCATCACAGGCATTGGCATCAACCTTCTCATCGAGGCTGCCGGAGGAGGGACTAACGTGATGTTCGGTATCGGCGGGGCCATGAAGGATGTGCGCATCGCACAAAGGAGCACCATGATGATTTGCTTGTTCACGCTCCTCCTGCTGCTCGCCAAGGCAGCCGGTGGGCAGTGACGCTCCTACAGTGCCGGTGTTCATCGTGGAGAGGCTATTGCATGGGCATGATTTGTAGGATTAGGATTAATGAGTTAGCAGTCGAGAGTGCATGAGTAGTTCCGTCAGCGCAGTCGAGAGTGCAATATAATATCATGTAATGGGCAAGTTATTTCCAATCCTCAATCAGACATAATAAATCACCTGGACTGCTGAGTCTTTTTGCCTATATTGCACCAACGGCCGATGTGTTTAGTGCACGCCTGCGGAGGCACATGGGGCAGCGGCCGGTCGGTCAAAAGGGGGCCCACCACACATCAGAGGAGAGGAGGACACGCATGGTCGAAGTCAACCCAGCCTCCAACCACTCCGCAATTAATTAATGCAACCGCACGCTCGTGTTGGGGCCGCCCCCTCCCCTGCTCGCAGCACTGTACGCATCGAGTTGCGCCCATCTATAGAACAGAGCATCGGAGAAGTGCAGGGCTCTCGCCGGGTGACGCATCAGGCGGCGGATCCGCCGCACACCGAGGTACCACAGCCACCAGCGATTGGCATAGATTCTCCAATGCCTAGACTAACCCCACCCCTCCCCTCCCCCCCTTTTGCAGATTTTCCGATGGGAGAAGAAGAACAGCATCTCAGAGGGCACATCCGAACTTCAGCCGCCATGGCGATAGAGGGGGAGCAGCAGGCAGGGGGCTTTGAAGAAGCAGCTCTAGCCGGATCATCAACCAGGTCCACATCACACACATCTAGAATAGTTATTCAGAAAGTAGTAGAGGTCGTAGCTACATTATCCGACTACAAAAGATTTTTGGTAGAGGAGATTGGTTTTGAGGGAGTACTGCGCATCCCCATGATACCGAAAATCAACTTGAAGTTTAGCAAGTTCCTCATGAGTAAGGTCGATCTCAAAGACCACTGCATCATCTTGAGAGATGGGGGAAAGCCAATTAAATTTCACCCAGAGGATTTCCACAAAGTTTTTGGCATCCCATGCGGGCAACGAGATATACATGGAACAGACGCACACATCACAAGTGAAGCAATTGATTTCATGAGGAACTCCATAGGATGGACAGACAAATCCGATCGCAGTTTAAGCTCGCTCGAAGCGTTCATTTGCAAGGAAATAAATGAACTATCTAGCCGTTTAGAGAAGGATTGCTTCAAGATGGCGTTCGTCGTCTTCGTGATGGGCAATCTGTTTGCCCCATGCACCAAGCATGATTACTCAACCATTGACTACTGGGGGGCATCAAAGACGCCGACAACATTGCCCTCTTCAATTGGTGCAAATATTCATTTGAAGGTCTACTGGAAGCAGTTCGAAAACTGAAGCTGGAAACAGATGCAGACATAACTCTGGACCACCTCTCCGGGTGTCATCTATTTCTTCAGGTAAATGCCTCGAAATCTAAGCCAACACGCCCAAGGGAATCATACATATTTACATAAAATGTCTGGTAATATGGAACCTGGATATGTCAACACTAGTACATTGACATGTTTTTTATGCGTACAGGTTTTCGTGCTGGACAATGTTGAGTTGGGCATTATGAACTTAAAGCAAACTACCATGCCACGGATACAATTGTTCGATGGAGCGACCCTGAAATGGATGATCCTCGTGTGCTCAGCAAGAAAGCTAGGGAAAACAATTTTTATTGTACCGGAGGTAACCACCACACCCAAGCTATGTTGTATACACATTTGTTTAGAAACGTGAACAGGTCTAACTAGGTGCAAGCTCACACAGGCAAGACATTGGAACGCCATGTGCTACACTTGGCACAACTACCAAAACGAGATCCACATGAAGAAGAAGGCAATCGAGACCAAGGCTGAACGTTCAGCAAATCAATACACAATTGTCAGACACACCCTAGTTGTACCATGAAAGGAAGAGCAAATCAACCCGGACATAGCCATTGGACACCTTACACAGACACCAAGCAGCAACGTCGACTTTAGCCCCGGTGACTATGCTCGCTGGATTCAGATGCAAAACCCAGAACTGGTGAGTGATGCTATGTACAACCCACACCCAAGATCGAAAGACCATGTCAGCATATTGGTCCCGTGCATGTCTCAGTAGAGTGCTTTTTTTATTTTTCACATATCATGATGCGAATAACCGGGCGTCTACCCGCATTTCAGGCTGCGTCTCCCTTAGGTTGGGCACTGAAAGAGCATAACGCAAAGTGTGTCCACATTGCAAACGAAATGAAAAGGAACATTGCAAACCAAAACAATCTTATTGTACTGGCCAACCAATCAGACCCTTCGGTGGTGCAGGTACTATCGCGCCCCCATGTCATTTGTTCATGTTGAAATCAGTTAGCAGTGACATTGTGCACGCCTTTAAGCATGTGCATGTTGTTGTGCAGGCACACACAATGATGGTGTGCCGTCTAGACTCAACGCCAACATAGTCGGAAGACGGCTGGAGTTGTCATCTCCATCCCCAACGACCAGCCAACGCGACCAGTCGGCTGTCATACCCATTGCGGATCAGCTATCCACCACACCGACCAGATGCCAAAAGCGATCAAGGATAGACGATGCGGCTGGTAATACTTCTCAAACAATACCCCCGCTTTGCATTCATGGTTGTAGTAAAAAAACTATGTTTTCACAGATGCACCACCATTTGATCTCGACATAGACGGCGACAGTGAAGCCAGCACGCCCATCAAGAAAGATGGAAATGGCAGCCCGCTTTCACCTACAGCGGCAACTAAGGCATACTGTGACAACCTCGTTGGACAACTAATGATGCTCAATGATGAGATCGGGGACACCGAGGGGCACACTGTGTTTGGACAAGTGAATGGTATGCCTATTATCAAAACCAAGGTTGCTCACACCAAGTTCACAGAAGACCCATGGTCCAGTAACCGTACAATGTGCACACATGGTGAAGTTGTCCGGAAAGCCATCAGGGACTGGATGCGATCAAGAACACAATTCCACCTATCAAGGTAACCAAAAGCACAAAGCCCCATTTCATTCAGAAAAGCCAACCGTTGTGGCCGCCCCCGCGCCATCGAGCATCCTCTATATCTCATGAAGCTAACCTTGCTGTTTGTGTTAACCCCGTAGGGATTGGGTATCGCACCCTGCCCCGCGGTTTATTGCTGTAAGTGGCAACGCCATCAAGTCTCAAATATGCGACGGTGCTGAAATCGACCACGAGCTCGGGTCCTTGATCATACGTCGGATGGCACAGATGGAGTCACATGCTCACCGCGCCACCCCTGACGAACAATACCGCTTGATCCTCGAGCCCGACTTCTCGGTACAGGCAGTCAAATACATGAGGCTCAAGTACCCGTAGCTTATCCCGTGTTTTTTTATGGACTGTTGTTTTTTTGGTTGGGCGGGCCGGGGGCAGTCCCATGCCATTGCAGGAGAAAACACCACCAGAATCATGTCAATACAAAGACAATCCACTCGAGTAGATGTCAAATGCAATATTTCAAACTGCCGGATGGTAATTTTCGAAAAAACTACTCTCTCAGTTCCCCCTTTTACCAGTGGCCACATCTATATTATAACCAACAACGTTGGCACTCTAAATAACCGAAATTCCCGTTTCAACCATTTGTATCAGGTTACCATCCCTGCAGTCATGCAACATGGGTGGTCTAGCTTCAATTGAGACATGATGCACCAGATGATAACAATAATGGATCCAATGGCATACCAGACAGAGGACGCGAACCGAAAAACATGTCTCATGTACGCGGCCGAGAAGCTCCATCAAGCTCTTTTCGATTGCATTGAAGAATTCTTCACCGAGTGGCACTGTGGCCGGACGAGTTGGACGAACAAGACCCCTCTCTTGTCAACCACAACATTTACAAGGTTGGTGACACTGAACCCAAGTAGACGCCATCTTTTATTGTTCATTCTTTGTTTTTCTTCAGTCACGTGCTTCATTTCCTTATTTTCGCCAACTACTTATCTAACTTGCAAACACGCCCCCAACATAGGCAAGAGAGTGCCATGTGTGTCGTCCACCTACTTCGGCAATTCAAAGGGAACTCGTTGGCGAAACCGCTCACCAGGGTCAGTACTTAATATGAAATCCTTAAACTCGGAAAAACAAGCTAGTATGACCAAACTAATTTCCTGATTGGCCATATACACAGGCAACTATTGCCAATGAAAGGGATTCAATCATCATTGAGATGATACACATGGAAGGCAACACCGCTTCCCTCCAGCTGGAAGGTCTTGACACGGTCGCCAATGCCCTAAACGAGACGGTGGCAGATTCAGGGGTCTAGTCCTAATGTAGTCACGAGGAAACTGAAATAAATAAACACCCCTTGTGTGGTAGAGATCCATTGTGTGTTCATCTCCACATGTTCTACAATCTGTAATAAAATGGTGGTTTTTTTCACAGTATGCACTAAACTAGATTTCCACAAAACCCACCCAAAATTTTCGGGGCCGTGTGACAGTACTACTTTAAGTGTTTTTGGCCTGATGACATCTGATTTGCAGAACTAGAAGGAATGGTCACATTTATGCCCCGTTGCGCACCCTACCCTTGTCATACTGTCACACATCTTCCAATTACTGTAGCTTTCCGGCAAATGCATCTAGCCCTTCCCTTTGCCTTACTGTAGCCCATCCGGCAAATGCACTGGAGGGCTGGAAACACCCCCCATCGTGAGTAGAGATATTTGATATGATTTTTTTTAATTCCTTGTTATATGATCACTAAGAGGAAAAGATGGCACCAGAATTGCAACCAGAGGCATTTCTCCCAGAATGCAGAAAACAAGTTGGCTACAGGGCACCACCATCAAAGGGGAATCATCCCAAAAAGTTCTTCCAGAGCCAAACAAAAAAATTATAGAGAGCACATAAACACAATAGCACAAATACATTAGCCATCGCAAACATTGTCAAGACAACACATCCACCCGGGCAATATTACAATAGCTTATGTCTTCCACATTACTAACCAATGTGCATAATATTACAATAACTTATGTTTTCCACGCTAGTAGCAAATATATAACTGATAAGTTCCATACATCTGGCATACGACGAGCCAATCAACACAAGCTCCCTCGCAGTTCATGTGAATTACTTAGCCACAACGAAACAAAAATCATCATGCTTGCAAGTATAAGCAAGCGCCTGGCCTTCTTGTTGGGGCTAACCAGGCCTTCGGGATGGTACTCAAGCTTCGACGCGTCAGGGAAGACTCCCAGTGTTACTTGCCATCATGAGTACATCCCGAAGGAGCTTCTTCTTCAGAGCAACCGAAGCAGCCTGCACACACATAAATATGAATGAGTGAAACTTCGTACGTAAACATTCATAATCCGGCCATATGGTAGATTCCAGACACACACCTCAGTCAAGTTCAGCGGGTGTTTCCCAGGCACAAAGTTGATGATGTGGTGGAGTACCTACATCGCCGTGTCCGTGCTGCGACAAATAGAGGTTACCCAACATTAGCATACAAGCATAACAGAAAATACATTCTTTATGATGCAAGCAAAACGCACCTCTCATAGGTACTTGTAGCATGGAAACAATAAGACCACCCATTATGTGGCACCTTCCCCTGCCCCCAGAAAATGTCACCACACTTCACGAATGCATCAAGTAGCTCACCCGCATTCCGTAAGTGTTTTGCTTTCATCCTGCTTTCCCCGGGCTTGGAGATGTTCAGATCAATGATATGGAGAACTCTACACAGGATGTCAAAGACGTACAAACTCCACCCCTGGTCCAGGTACACCACAACCGGCCCCTGTTTTTCATTCTAGTTAGACATACAGCCAGCATTCCATCCTTTTCATACACTGTAGTACTGACGTAACACATATGGGAATTTGGTAGATGATAAACAGATCACTAACCAGAACGCATGCCACACCAAGCGGTAGCTGATTAAACATTGAGCGGACATCTTCCCTCAGCCAGTATGACTTGGTGTATGCAACTTTGAACTACAAAATTGTAAAAGTCACACCATATCAGGACCAGTGATACTTGACGGTGCAAACAAAACATGTAAAATTACACTACAACCAAACTTACCGCCCAGTCAGGTCCAATGATAAGCCTCCCTGATCCCGGGGGCAGATCCCCAAACGCAGGATTGATTCCAGTCCTTGTTGAGCAAGATGATTTTCTATGCGGAATTCTTCCACCACTTCTTCACCAGTCATCTTCATATGGTACGGCCGCCCATGCTTGAACCACGGCCTGCACATGGTCAAATAGGCATGGTAAGTGAGGAATCCCGCAGCCCACATAAACAACTGACCAACATGATCAGAGAGAGCTAGCGGTCACGAGTCCACAAACCTAGATAAATCATTGAATGATGAATCCATGGCCCTAGCATAGAAACGATCGCCTCTTCTTCTGCCCTCCATCTCAGAGACAGCCACTCCAATCGGGTTTGCAATGGAGTAGTCAGTTGCCATCCTTGTGCGCTTACTTGGGGGGGCTACGACAAACCACCCAAGCAAGCTGCTTTGCGATAGTGCTGGGCACACCAAAAGCGGTAATAAAGAGGTGATATCAACATAGAGAGTCAGTAAAACAATTCAAAGGTTCCAACAGTCCATCCAGCATGAAAACACTATGCAGAACAACATTGATATATACATAGTGGAGGGGGGCACGTACGGCAGGAACACAAATCAGCAGTAGGTGCTCTGCCAGGCGATGGACCAATCGTCAGGTTCGTGTCCACCCTGACAGGGTTCATTAGCCCAACAAACGGTGTCCCGTCTATGAAATCCTGAACATCATTTGTCATATTCAGATCAAGACGCCTAGCCACATTACCTACAAATAAACAGAGACCATGATGCATAAGTTGAATTATTTTCCAACAACAGGCATTTGGACGACCGCCCCACACACAACCTCTCAAAAGTTTTCCAATAGAAATATTACCATTTCCGTTGCTTGTGGAACCAACCTCCCTCAAAGAGGTGCGGCGATTCAAGTCAAGGGTATCTAGGCTGGGGAACAGCCCAAAAAGCATTCTTGCATTAGGAATCACATCAATTTGATCGCCAGACCCAAAACCCCCAACGTCAGTGTGCACGAAAGCTAAGTAATTCAGCCAAAAATTAGTTGATCTTCCAACTGAACACTTCTCACTCCAATGGAGTAGCCAAGTACTGATGCAAGAAATAAGCTACCAACCTGAGCCAGCACCAAAGGTGGTCATTACATCCGTGCCAAGCCGCTTCCTTATACTTGGGTTCACCAGCCTAAAGGTTGATGGCCCTGCGAGAAGGAACAAATCAGTTTTTTTAAACGTCTTTCACGGAAGTTACCCAGTTACCCAATACACCAAGTTACAAGACAAACATGCACACACCTACCGCTTCAGGTACATTTTCTTCCCCTTTACCATCACGTGGAACACCAAGTTTAGCTCCTGAAATGAAATCTTTAGACATTATGTATCTTCCACAGAACTAACCAGTAACGCAAAATCACTAGGTGCATGCCAAACATGAACAAACCTGGTGCATCAGGTACATTGGCTTTCCCTTTAACATCATGTGGAACACCAGGGTGTGCTTCTGAAATGAAATCGTTGGAGAAGCCACTTATCCAATAGGGAAGATATCAAATGCTCATAGTTTTATATGTTATTGTATCTCAGAACTCACCATTAGTATTAAGGAAGCAAACCTCACCACCAACCACTTTCAGCTGGAAATCACCAACTTTTGAAATCGCACAGCCCAGCATCTCATTCACCGAATTGACATTGCTGTCATTACGACTGTCTATCATCGCGAGCACACTGGTCATGCAAGACTAAACATGGTTCCTCAAATTCATATTTTCCTCACAAACAGATGACATGTGTGTATGCATGACGACACTCAAATACTCAACCACCTGCATGGAAATTGCACCCCCGGAACACGTTACCACACTAGGGGAACTGAAATGAAAAATGACAGAATCATAGCCCAGCTTCCACATAGTTACAATACCTCTGCCTGCCACCCGGGAACACCTGACAACAAAACTATTTTCTCGCTCGGAACGACGCCTGGGTCAGGGATAGTTTTTGTAGCAGAAGCCATGTCCATGGCCACTAAGTTGCTAGCAGCACCCCGCGCACCGTCAGGCCTAATCTGCAAAGAGGAAACCGAAACGGGCATGAGTATAACGATTACAATATATAAAGCACCGCTGAAAGTGCTAGTGATCGACTAGAGGGGGGGTGAATAGGCGATTTTTGTGAAAGTCTTCAAAAAATGTAAGTTTCGAAGACAAACGATAGAAATAAACCTATTATCATGCAGCAGAAGGTAGACTACACTAGGCAAACCATAGTCATGTATTCAATGAAGTGAAAGCACAATGACAAATAGCAGCTAGGCAGTAAGGATCAGGTAGGAAGATGTTGAGAAGCCAATCAGTACACGTAATCACTTAGTGAAGTCGAACGGTGATGCTATCGTACAATGACTTCACAAGAACCAACAGTAAGTAAAGGGAAGGGAAGGATGAAACCAGTGACTCATTGAAGACAATGATTTGTTGGACCAGTTCCAGTTGCTGTGACAACTGTACGTCTGGTTAGGGAGGCTGAGATTCAACTCAGAAGACCTCGTCTTCACCTTATTCCCCTTGAGCTAAGGACACCCAGTCCTCGCCCAATTACTCTGGTAAGTCTTCAAGGTAGACTTCCAAACCTTCACAGACTTCATTCACCGGCGATCCACAATGACTCTTGGATGCTCAGAACGCGACGCCTAACCGGCTGGAGGATTCACAGTCCTCAAGTGTAATAAGTCTTCAGATCACACAGACAAGAAGACTTAAGTGATGCCTAACACTCTTTGGCTCTGGGTGGTTAGGGCTTTATCCTCTCAAGGAATTCTCTCTCAAAGGCTTCGAGGTGGGTTGCTCTCAAACGACAAAAGCCGTACTTTAACTCTGAGCAGCCAACCGTTTATGGTTGTAGGGGGTGGGCTATTTATAGCCACTAGGCAACCCGACCTGATTTGTCCGAAATGACCCTGGGTCACTAAGGAACTGACACGTGTTCCAACGGTCAGATTTCAAACACACACGGCAACTTTACTTGGGCTACAAGCAAAGCTGACTTGTCCAACTCTGAACAAGATTCGCTCTCATAGTCTTCACTCGAAGACATAGGATTTTGGTTAAGCATCACTTCAGTCATTCTGACTGGTTTTCTTGGACCCCACTTAACAGTACGGTGGTTCCTATGACTCAACAAAGAAGAAAAAGAACTACGAAAGATCTAAGTCTTCGCGCTCCATAGTCTTCATGCGATGTCTTCTCTTGTCATAGTCTTCAAGGTGAATGTCTTCACATACCACCTTTGACTTCAATGTCTTCATACATTTTTAGGGGTCATCTCTGGTAGGAAAACCGAATCAATGAGGGACTTCTACCTGTGTTATCCTGCAATTCTCACAAACACATTAGTCCCTCAACTAGGTTTGTCGTCAATACTCCAAAACCAACTAGGGGTGGCACTAGATGCACTTACAATCTCCCCCTTTTTGGTGATTGATGACAAACTAGTTGAAGTTTTCAACGGGGAATATAATATGTGAAATTGTAAAGGATAAGGAATTGTCTTCATAAGTTGCAAGGGCTCCCCCTGAAGATGTGCATATAAGTAATTTGCTTTTGGAATGCAAATGCACATGGCAGGTTGTACTTGTGGAGATCCTCTTCAACTTATGATGACAATTCATCATGCATGAAAGGTATGTGAAGATAATGACATGCATAATGAAAAATGGACGTCTGCAAAATGATCTAAGTGCGGAATTTATCGTCGCACATGCGGAATTTATCATCGCATCACAAAATAGCAAATAAGTAGCAGACGACCATCGAGTTTAAGTGTTACAACTCAAAGAACCAAATGTATCAAAACGAGAGTTGTAAACACTAGGCAAAACATAAAGTAACCGCCCATATGGACCCGCTTGAAGACTATCAAACTCATATGCTTCTCCCCCTTTTGTCAGTGAGGACCAAAAAGGTTTGAAGACATAGAGCATCTACTCGTTCCCATGAAGAGTAGGTGAAGCAGCAGGGTCGTCGGTGGTGTTCGGCGGTGCAGAAGAACTTGGGGCAGTGTCGGGGCATGCAGAAGTAGGGGGCGGTGAAGTGGCATCATCTTCGTCCTCGATCACTCTGGCATTCACAGTTGCCGCAGAGGAAGAGAACTCAGAGTCTTCAAGAGATGGAGTTCATCGTAGCACAGTCCTTCGGGGAGGTGTGGAGTCAAACTTGAAACGTTCAGAGAAGCCATCCTCTTGAAGATCATCCTCAGAACACATAAGCGTCAGCCCTTTCCATGTACGCCGACAGGTTTCATGGGCAACAAAGGCATTCTTGGTGGCAAGATTGCGAATGCGGTTGACATCCACCAAGAGGCTTTGCATTTGGCGCTTCAGCCAGTCATGATGCCTATCCTGTTTTTGATGAAGAGCAACCAGAAGCTCTCGGTCATTGAGAACACGAGATCGCTTCTTGGGTCGTTGGGCAATAGTGCTTTCAGTGGCTTCAGTAAGGGCACGATGAGGTGCACGTGTAGTACCAGCCAGAGGATAAACACGAGTGACTGCTTCAACTCCTTCAATGTTCTGAGTGAAACTTTGATGCTCCGCATTCTGAAGACTAAGAGGTTCCTTGGCAGGCTCTGGATAAATGGCTTCAACGGACATATCCACATCAGGCAGAAAGATCCGATGATTGCGAGCAGATGGCTGATATGAGATGGCTGAGTGGAGTTTAATCAGCCGCATTATCCATGGAGCGTAGAACTTCAAGCCAAAAAGATCAGATCCTGATGCAGCAAGTTGGCGGATGAAGAAGTCTTGTGCATTGAAGCATTTGCCATGAAGAATATAGAAGACCAAAGTCTTCATTGCACCTTCCAGCTTTGCATGTGGAGAATGTCCTTTGATGGGCCAGAGAGTTCGCCTTATAATGTGATAGATAGTCCTTGGCAGATACTCAAGGTCTTCAACAAAGAACTCCTTAGGATATGCAGCATCTTGTGGCAAAGGCTTCATCATACTGAGCATCTGACTCATGTTCGGTTCAGGCTTCTGAAAGATGCTCTCCATAGCTTCACTGTGAAGCTGACAGCCAGGTTCATAGAGATCTCCAGGAGTGGGCAGACCAGTGAGCTCAATGATATCAAAGGCTTTGGCTTCGTGATGAACATTTCCTGTCATCCACTCAAGGACCCAAGTCTTCGGATCTCTGTTGTAACCACGTATGTGAAGTGTGGCATAAAATTGGAGCAGCAACTCTTCGTTCCAGTGCTCTTGGTCGGTGACGAAAGGCAACAATCCAACCTCTTTGAAGCAATCCAGAGCTTCTTCCAAGCAGGGCAGACCAGTTATTGCTTCGGTGTCAAGACGCATATGAGGGAAGATGCGACCTTGATTGTACAGAATGCATGAGTAATAACTTCGCTGCGGATAGCTGCAGAACTGATCAGAAGATATTCTTTCCCTTGAGTAGGGGTTCTTGGAGCTATTGAAGAAGGTGTTGTCTGCTTTGAAGCCGTTGACATTAAAGGATCCAGGTGCTGATGTAGGACCTGGAAACCTGGGCAACCTTGGCATTGGCTTCTGTACCTGAGGCCTATGCTCAATATGATAGTCAAACTGAGGACCAGTAGCAGGCGCAGGAACAGAAGCAGTAGCATCATTGTCTTCGCTGACTTCTGGTTCTTGGGTTGGTGTAGGCTCCACATTGGCTTCAGCCATGACAACGTCAGTGGCATCATTCGTGTTGGTGGTGGTAGCCTCAAGATTTTCTACCTCCACTTGATGAGCTAGAGGGTCGGGCACAGACACGTTCTCCTTGAGAACAGCTTCTTCAGTAGTTGGGGGAGTAGGGGCATGTTCTTCTTCTTGGGTGTCGTCGGCTGATGCAGCCGGAATGTCTTCACCAGCTTTAGCCTCAGACTCGGAGACTTGAGACCTTGGTCCTTTGCGAAGCCTGCGTAACGCTGGCGACGCCTTTGGAGATGGAGTTGGCTGGGCCTCAAAGTCATCTTCTTCTTGCCAGGGTGGTGTGACTTGTTGTTGTGGGTGATCGGCCCATGATGCATCCTGAGCAATTGGCGTCAGAGGACGACCAATGCTGATGAGTTCGCTGTGTGTAAGCACAGGCGATGATACCTGTTGGTGCTCGATCAGAGGAAGAACTACATCATCGTCAACATTGGCGTGGTGACCAATGTCTTCAGCAGCGGTGGGATCAGTTGTTGGAATGTCTTCAGCTTCATGAGCCTCTGTGGAAGCAGGCTCATGGACAGTCAGTTGGTGCTCTTGATGTTCAGCGGCAGGGCGAACCATGGAGATAGGTTCAAAAACTAGGGGCTCTGTGCGAGCAGCCCGTTCCTTCTTGGTCTTGCGCTTCTTCTTGGAGGGAGCAGCAGCAGAGGCTTCAGGATGTTTCCTCTTTCTGGCTTCAGCCTTAGCAGTCCTCGTCTTCTTCAGTTCTGAAGCGGTAGACCTGGCTTTTGGCTTCGAGCCAGTCATACTGGCTGGGAAGACAATGGGATGTGCTTCCTGCCTTGGTGCGTCGGGTTCGGCCATAGTGGGCTTCTTCTTCGTCTTTACAGCCATCCTGGGGTCGATGCCAGGACGCCCAAGGGCCTTGCGCTTCTCAGCCTCATTGTAGGCTTGCACACACTTGTCAGCAAGGCTCTTCATGCGCTCACGAGAGCCTTGAGCTTCTTCACGCTTCTTGAGAAAGGCCTCTTTGAGCTCGTGCAGCATGATCTTGAAGTTCTTGACCTCTTGCACGCTGAGCTTGGCCATATGCTTCTTGAACTGAGCTTTCTCAAAGTCAATCTTTTGCTTCAGTTCGATGATGCGTTGAGCTAGATCTAGCTCTGAAGCAATGGCGCCATGGAAGGCGACACTGAGGCCAATGGGAAGTTGCAGGTCTTCAAAGCTGAGGTTGGGCGTGGCAAACCACTCATCGATGAAGTTGTGGATGATTGCCACGTCAAAGAGAGGCAAATTGTTGAAGATTTATGCTTCTTCTTTGCTCTTGATCAGTTGCTCAAGAGCATCATCTGTAAGATCTTCATCACTGGACAGATCAATGGCATCGTTGCACAGAATAGCAACAGCAGTTAGTTCTTGGCTGGTGTGTGGCAGAGGCATCTTGACTCTCGGGGGCTTGGAGATGCGTGATAGATCTTCAGACTGCACACTTTCTTCAGGAGGTGCAGTAGCCAGTGGCTTTGCCCGTGAGATTTTTGGTGCTGAGGCTGGCTTTAAAGCTTTAGGCTGCTTCAGTTTCTTTGGCTTCGGCGCTGTAGGCGCTTCATCAGATTCAGCATCATCTGCAGGCTCATCCACAGCTGTCCCTTGAACCACGATATGAGTGATGAGACCTTCCAGGTTGTAGAAGGGCCCAACAAGATTGGGTTCAGCTTCGCGGGTGCCATCGGCACGGGGAGCAGAGGGACTAGGGTTGAAGTCTAGTCCCAATGACTTCTTGTTCTGCTTCGCCGAATTCTGGGCAAACTGGAAGTTGCGCTTGAATAGATTGTCGTCATGACACCATAGCAGTGACGATGGGTCAACATCCGCAGGCTGTGGTCCACGGACCATGCAGGGATAGAAGCCTTGTTCAATGGCTTCATCTCTGGACCTAGGTTGAAGATTTCTGTATAGGATGTCTCCCCATGGTCGCTTGATGGCATTCTTCTCAGCATATTCCTTTGTCATAAACATGTACTTGAACCACCGTTCTGCCCAATATCGTCGAATCCATTGGATTCGTGTCTTGCGCTGATTGTAATCCTCTTCTAGATCTGTCTTGTACAGTTCTGAGAGGTCATCGGGCAGATCTCTTGATGTTTCACCTCGACGCTTTCTGCCACCTTTACTTGCTGATTTCTCTGCACCCATGAACTTTAAACTGAATGGCTTCAATACGTTCAAAGGCTTCAAGGGATTTCGCTTGCTGGACAAACAGGAACTGGCTTCGGGAGAATTTATATGATGCTGTAAGAATTCTGCAAATGAATGCAGACTATGAGAACCAAGGGATTCTCCCACGGACATGTACCTGTGACAGCATTAAGGTGCGAGGGAAGGGGAAGAGGTCATATGCATTCTCAGAAGATTTTGAAGATAAATCAGTTTAGAAGACATTGACCTCATCGTGCGAAGACATTCACTCATAGATAAGGAGTTGGTTCCAGATTTGTACGAATCCACGGATCAGTACAAGTGAGGAATCTAACTACTTTGTGAAGCATAAGTGAACATACTAGGCATAATATGAGATGCAGTATGAGATGGATCCAACTTGTGTGAACAGAAACTGCTTGTGGTAGAAAGTGACGAATCTATAGGATCAAAGGGGCCGTAAAAAGGAAGTTTTATTTACCACACAAGGAACTGCTAGACGGAGTGGAAGAGGAGGCCGAGCAGTTCGATCGTCCGTGCCCTAACTTGGCGACGGAGGACACCTACGGCGACGGCGGAGAAGACGATGTCCGCGGCCGGCGTGAAGACGGCGTCGGAGAGGTCGCGGCAGCTAAGCGCTTCGTCGCCGGCGTCGTCGAGGGCTAGCGGTGGCGCTAGGGTTCGTGCGAGAGTGGAAGAAAGGATAATGACTGTGGTGAGGCGTGTATTTATAGGGACAGGGACGGCACAACGTTATTACACAGGTGCCCCTGGCGATTCACATCTGAAGAACACGTGGCCATCATGCAACATATCGGAGGTTGTTCCACGTTCCCACGCACGCCTGGATTGTCGGGTGGTCGTTCCCACTTCTCCGGGTTTCAGGTGAAGGAATTAGCATTGAAAACGGACTTAATGTTTGTCTCTGTATCTTCTGCTGACAAGGACGCAGAGAAGATATTCGACAGTTTCAATAGAATGCATATGATTTGGAGAGATAGAGTTTGAGATAGAAAGCATAGAGAGGTTAGGGTCCGATCACATTCACTTAGTTCAAAAGATTCAACAAGAAGACATAGCTATAAGTGAATGCTGTAGAGGACAGAACACTAGTATATATATATATGATCAACATAATGAAGATAATCATGAAGACATGTTGAGATTGAAGCCAAACCAAATGTGAAGACACAGCAAATGTAACACCATGGGTAAAACACTTCAAACAGACGAATTTTGTGGTGGCGTTACCCACCGTATAGGAAGTATTAGACCCAGACACGGCGCACAATTATCGTGGCGCTCCGAAGTCAAATTCCACATTAATGTATTCACACTTAGAATGTATGTCTTCATTGATTGAAGATATACTTTACTTCGTGTGTTGCACATCTAAGTCATCAATATGCATAAGTGTTAGGATGTGTGCCTGATCACAGGACATTTGAGGATTCCAAGATATTTAGCTCACACCGTAACTTGCAAAATCTCTTCTCATCCAAGGGCTTGGTGAAGATATCTGCCAATTGCTCTTCAGTGTTGACGTGTATGATATCAATATCTTCCTTCACAACATGATCTCTGAGAAAGTGATGACGAATTTCAATGTGCTTTGTCTTCGAGTGCTGAACTGGGTTGTTGGCAATCTTGATGGCGCTTTCGTTGTCGCAGTAGAGTGGCACTTGCTTCAGATGAATGCCATAGTCTTTGAGTGTTTGCTTCATCCACAGAAGCTGAGCGCAGCAAGATCCAGCAGCAATGTATTCAGATTCAGCAGTGGAGAGAGATACACAGTTCTGCTTCTTTGAAGACCAACATACAAGTGATCGTCCCAGAAAATGACATGTGCCTGATGTAGACTTGCGATCCACCTTGTCACCAGCATAATCAGCATCCGAGAATCCAACCAGATCAAACTCTGAGCCCTTTGGATACCATAATCCTAGAGTTGGGGTGTAAGCCAAATATCGAAGAATTCGCTTCACAGCTAAGTGATGCGATTCCTTTGGTGCCGCTTGGAATCGAGCACACATGCAAACACTAAGCATAATATCTGGCCTAGATGCACATAGATAAAGTAAAGAACCAATCATGGAGCGGTATACCTTTTGATCGAACTCTTTACCATTGTCGTCGGGACCCAGATGATGTTTGGCTGGCATTGGCGTCGTGAAGCCTTTGCAGTCTTGCATACCAAACTTCTTCAGGCAATCTTTGAGATACTTCTCTTGAGATATAAAGATGCCGTTGCGTTGCTGACGTATTTGAAGACCAAGGAAGAACTTCAGCTCACCCATCATGGACATCTGATATTGCTCTTGCATCATATATCCAAACTCTTCACTGTATTTCTGATTGGTGCAGCCGAAGATAATGTCATCCACATATATTTGGCACACAAACAGTTCACCATCATATGTCTTCGTGAAGAGAGTGGGGTCGAGGGAACCAGATTTGAAGCCTTTGCTCTTCAGGAAGTCTTTGAGTGTGTCATACCAAGCCCGAGGGGCTTGTTTGAGGCCATACAGTGCCTTGTTGAGCTTGTATACCATGTCAGGATGTTTTGGATCTTCAAAGCCAGGCGGTTGTGCAACATACACTTCTTCTTCAATCTTGCCATTGAGAAAAGCGCTCTTCACATCCATTTGATATAGAAGTATGTTGTGATGATTTGCATAGGCCAGCAGTATGCGTATGGCTTCAAGTCTAGCCACAGGAGCAAATGTTTCATCGAAGTCAATCCCTTCAACTTGAGTGTATCCTTGAGCAACGAGACGAGCTTTGTTTCTGACAACTTGACCATGCTCATCTTGCTTGTTGCGATATATCCATTTGGTGCCTATTATATTGTGCTTCCGAGGATCAGGACGCTTAACCAGTTCCCATACATTATTCAGCTCAAACTGTTGAAGCTCTTCTTGCATAGCTTGAATCCATTCAGGTTCCATGAAGGCTTCTTCAACTTTCTTGGGTTCTGTTATTGAGACGAATGCGAAGTGCCCACAGAAATTTGCTAGCTGTGTTGCCCTTGAACGAGTGAGTGGACCTGGTGCATTGATGCTATCGATTATTCTCTCAATCTGCACTTCATTTGCAACACGAGGATGTACAGGACGAAGATTTTGCTCTTGCTGATCATTGTCATTGTTAGAGGGATTGTCTTCAGGCTGAGCATTGTCTTCAGGTTGATCAGGTGCGGAGATGATAAGTTCTTCTTCAGGTTGAGCTTCAGAAGGTATGATTTCTCCAGTTCCCATAAGTTTGATTGATTCACTGGATGGAACTTCATCTAGCACATTTGGCAAGTGCTCTCTTTGTGAGCCGTTAGTTTCATCGAACCGCACATCCACTGTTTCAACCACTTTGTAATGAAAGAGATTGAAGACTCTGTAGGAGTGCGAATCCTTTCCATATCCAAGCATAAAACCCTCATGTGCTTTTGGTGCAAATTTTGAAGTGTGATGTGGATCCTTGATCCAGCACTTGGCGCCAAATACTCTGAAGTAACTGACATTTGGCTTCTTGCCAGTAAGGAGCTCATAGGATGTCTTGTTCAGAAGCTTGTGAAGATAAACACGGTTGATGATATGGCATGCAGTGTCAATGGCTTCAGGCCAGAATTTTCTTGGAGTCTTGTATTCATCAAGCATCGTCCGAGCCATCTCAATAAGTGTTCTGTTCTTGCGTTCGACGACGCCATTCTGCTGTGGCGTGTACGGAGCTGAGAATTCATGTGTGATGCCCAAAGTATCAAGATATGTATCTAGGCCAGTGTTCTTGAATTCAGTGCCATTGTCACTTCTGATGTGCTTTATCTTGGCGCCATAGTTGTTCATTGCTCGATTGGCGAAGCGTCTGAAGACATCCTGCACTTCAGTCTTGTAAAGGATTATATGCACCCAAGTATATCTTGAATAATCATCAACAATGACAAAGCCATAGAGACAAGCAGTAGTAGTAAGAGTTGAGTAATGAGTGGGACCGAAAAGATCCATGTGTAGCAGTTCGAAGGGTTGAGTCGTTGTCATGATTGTCTTCGAGGGATGCTTGGCCCTCGTCATCTTTCCTGCTTCACAGGCACCGCATAAGTGATCCTTCTTGAACTTGACGCCCTCGATGCCTATGACATGCTTCTTCCTTGCAAGGGTGTGGAGGTTCCTCATGCCAGCATGCCCTAGCCTTCGATGCCAGAGCCAGCATTCAGAAGCTTTTGCTAGAAGACATACTGCAAGTTGTGGTCCTGCTGAGAAATCTACAACATACAAATCATCTTTTCGATACCCTTCAAACACTAGAGACTTGTCAGATTCCATTAGTACAAGGCAACGATATTTTCCAAACATCACAATCATGTTTAAATCACAAAGCATTGAGACAGACATTAAGTTGAAACCAAGGGATTCAACAAGCATGACTTTATCCATGTGTTGATCCTTTGAGATTGCAACTCTACCTAGACCCAATACCTTGCTTTTACCAGTGTCAGCAAATGTGATGTGACTTTTGTCTGATGGACGTAAAGTTGAGTCCATGAGAAGGCTTCGCTTGCCAGTCAT
The DNA here is from genome assembly GCF_018294505.1 of Triticum aestivum. Taxonomy (NCBI): domain Eukaryota; kingdom Viridiplantae; phylum Streptophyta; class Magnoliopsida; order Poales; family Poaceae; genus Triticum; species Triticum aestivum. The sequence goes on from NC_057806.1 coordinate 414,178,744, forward strand.
GTGATTTGTACACCCACTATCAATAATCCATTCTGAAGCAGCTGGTGTCGTACCCTACAGTGCAGTTAGGGGGATAGGCTTCACGAAGAGAATTGTGAAGCAAAAACATTTGACGAACCAGTGGATTATTAAAGCTTAGATCGAGATTAGGACTGATAGGGCAAGTTGCAAGCGATTCAGAAACAAAGTACATAGTAAGACCATTTGGGCATTTGATCTTGCGCCCTACAAGATGTTTAAGGTCCCCAGCAATAGTGTCAGACGATTTTGGTTTTCGGCTGGAGACCTTTCCCTGCAAAAGAGAGTTAAGCTTTCTTAGCCACCCACATCTTCAGGGGTGGCTTCGAAGCAATAAGTCTAAGTGCAGCATCTGAGAACTTTGGCTTTGGAGCCCTAGCAAAAAGTCTTGCAGGTGGACAATAGTATTCATAAGAATAAGCAGAATAGTTCTTGGTCTTATGAACATGGCGGTTTGATGAACCGCGCTCATATTCATAGGCCTGAGTATGGCTTCCCTGCAAAACATTTGCGTTAGTGTGACTCAGGTGAGTCCTCTGTCTGTATGAAGCCTTTGGACCGTATGAAGCCTGTGGTCTGGGGTTTGTCTTCTTCACCTGTGGTGTCATGATGACATTCACAGGAAGATTCTCCAAACACCTTTTCGGCACCCAGATCTTCTTCATAGGCGGTCCATTCCTGCAGTTAGTACCAATATACCTGGCAAACACTTCACCATTCTGATTCTTAAACAGTTTATAGTTTGCATCAAAGGATTCATCAATAACAATGGGGTTAGCACAAGTGAAGCCAGATAGAGTGGATGGATCTGCTGAAGGTTCCTTTGCAGCAACCCATGTGGTTTTGGGGTACTGCTCAGGTTTCCAGTAAGAGCCATCAGCATTCATTTTCCTTACGAACCCAACACCCTCTTTCCTAGGGTTTCGGTTCAGGATCTGCCTTTTGAGGACATCACATAGTGTCTGATGCCCTTTGAGACTTTTGTACATCCCTGTTTCAAGCAGTGTCTTCAACCTAGCATTCTCATCAGCAATAGCAGTGGTGTCCTCAGCAGAGGGGTTAGTTTCCACATCAACAGTTGAAGATATTGCAACAGTAGCAGCAGTAGAACATTCAGCAACAGAAGTAGCGTTATCACGCTCAATACATTTAAGACATGGTGGTTCAAATCCTTCCTGAGCTGAACTGATCTGTTCGGCGCGAAGTGACTCGTTTTCTTTTTGAAGATCTTCATGAGCCGCTCTCAATTTCTCAAGATCTTGCTTCCTTTGAAGATAATCATAGGAAAGCCTTTCATGAGCTGTTGAGAGCGTTTCATGACGACTTTCAAGTTCCTCATACTTAACGTGAAGATTTTTTATGTCTTCAATTAAGGACTGAGATCGAGTCATTTCAGCGTCTAACAGATCATCGCTTTTGTCTAACAGTTTTTGAATGTGTTCCATGGTTTTCTGTTGTTCAGTTGCAATTTTAGCAAGTGTTTTGTAGCTGGGTTTGGAAACACAATCAGAGTCATCGTCACTAGATGTTTGATAGTGAGTAGTGCGTGTGTTTACCTTGGCACCACGTGCCATGAAGCAGTAGGAAGGAGCGGAGTAGTCCTTGTCATTTGCATCGGTGTCGGTGATGAAGTCATTTTCTTCAGTGTTGAAGATGGACTTGGCAACGTATGCTGTAGCCAGACTTGCAATGCCAGAATCGGACTCCTCCTCAGACTCCACCTCCGCCTCCTCAGAAGCGGACTCATCCTCAGAGTCCATTTCCTTGCCAACAAACGCACGTGCCTTGCCAGATGAGCTCTTCTTGTGTGATGAAGACTTGGAGGAAGACTTGGAAGAAGATTTTGAGTATTTCTTCTTCTTCTTGTCGTCAGAGTCATACTCCTTGCTCTTCTTCTTCTTGTTGTTCTCATTGTCCCACTGTGGACACTCAGAGATGTAGTGGCCAGGTTTCTTGCACTTGTGACATGTTCTCTTCTTGTAGTCATGAGCAGAAGCTTCATCATTCCTTGAGCTTGATCGTGAAGACTTTCTGAAGCCTTTCTTCTTGGTGAATTTTTGGAACTTCTTCACAAGCATAGCAAGCTCCCTTCCAATGTCTTCAGGATCATCAGAACTGCTGTCAGACTCTTCTTCAGATGAGGAGACAGCCTTTGCCTTCAAGGCACGAGTTCGCCCATAGTTGGGACCGTAGATGTCTCTTTTCTCAGAAAGCTGAAACTCGTGTGTGTTGAGCCTTTCAAGTATGTCAGACGGATCGAGTGTCTTGAAATCAGGACGTTCTTGAATCATCAGGGCTAGGGTGTCAAACGAACTGTCAAGTGATCTCAGGAGTGTCTTGACGACTTCATGCTTGGTGATCTCAGTAGCGCCGAGGGCTTGAAGCTCATTTGTGATGTCAGTGAGTCGATCAAACGTGAGCTGGACATTCTCATTGTCATTTCTCTTGAAGCGGTTGAAGAGGTTGCGAAGGACACTGATTCTCTGATCTCTCTGGGTTGAGACGCCTTCGTTGACCTTGGATAGCCAGTCCCAGACTAGCTTAGATGTTTCCAAAGCACTCACGCGGCCATACTGTCCTTTGGTCAGATGACCACAGATGATATTCTTGGCAGTAGAGTCCAGTTGAACGAACTTCTTGACATCAGCGGCAGTGACACCTTCTCCAGCCTTGGGAACGCCGTTCTTGACGACATACCATAGGTCGACATCAATGGCTTCAAGATGCATGCGCATCTTATTCTTCCAGTAGGGATATTCAGTTCCATCGAAGACGGGGCACGCAGCGGAGACTTTAATTATCCCTGCAGTCGACATAGCTAAAACTCCAGGTGGTTAAACCGAATCACACAGAACAAGGGAGTACCTTGCTCTGATACCAATTGAAAGTGCTAGTGATCGACTAGAGGGGGGTGAATAGGCGATTTTTATGAAAGTCTTCAAAACATGTAAGTTTCGAAGACAAACGATAGAAATAAACCTATTATCATGCAGCGGAAGGTAGACTACACTAGGCAAACCATAGTCATGTATTCAATGAAGTGAAAGCACAATGACAAATAGCAGCTAGGCAGTAAGGATCAGGTAGGAAGATGTTGAGAAGCCAATCAGTACACGTAATCACTTAGTGAAGTCGAATGGTGATGCTATCGTACAATGACTTCACAAGAACCAACAGTAAGTAAAGGGAAGGGAAGGATGAAACCAGTGACTCGTTGAAGACAATGATTTGTTGGACCAGTTCCAGTTGCTGTGACAACTGTACGTCTGGTTAGGGAGGCTGAGATTCAACTCAGAAGACCTCGTCTTCACCTTATTCCCCTTGAGCTAAGGACACCCAGTCCTCGCCCAATTACTCTGGTAAGTCTTCAAGGTAGACTTCCAAACCTTCACAGACTTCGTTCACCGGCGATCCACAATGACTCTTGGATGCTCAGAACGCGACGCCTAACCGGCTGGAGGATTCACAGTCCTCAAGTGTAATAAGTCTTCAGATCACACAGACAAGAAGACTTAAGTGATGCCTAACACTCTTTGGCTCTGGGTGGTTAGGGCTTTATCCTCTCAAGGAATTCTCTCTCAAAGGCTTCGAGGTGGGTTGCTCTCAAACGACAAAAGCCGTACTTTAACTCTGAGCAGCCAACCGTTTATGGTTGTAGGGGGTGGGCTATTTATAGCCACTAGGCAACCCGACCTGATTTGTCCGAAATGACCCTGGGTCACTAAGGAACTGACACGTGTTCCAACGGTCAGATTTCAAACACACACGGCAACTTTACTTGGGCTACAAGCAAAGCTGACTTGTCCAACTCTGAACAAGATTCGCTCTCATAGTCTTCACTCGAAGACATAGGATTTTGGTTAAGCATCACTTCAGTCATTCTGACTGGTTTTCTTGGACCCCACTTAACAGTACGGTGGTTCCTATGACTCAACAAAGAAGAAAAAGAACTACGAAAGATCTAAGTCTTCGCGCTCCATAGTCTTCATGCGATGTCTTCTCTTGTCATAGGCTTCAAGGTGAATGTCTTCACATACCACCTTTGACTTCAATGTCTTCATACATTTTTAGGGGTCATCTCTGGTAGGAAAACCGAATCAATGAGGGACTTCTACCTGTGTTATCCTGCAATTCTCACAAACACATTAGTCCCTCAACTAGGTTTGTCGTCAATACTCCAAAACCAACTAGGGGTGGCACTAGATGCACTTACAACCGCAATAACAATGAATAGGCTGTATGAATTTCATATAGAATGAAGTCCTCAACTCCCCGTACAACTTTAATTACCTTAGATTTGCCGTATAACCTGTGCCCTCCAATGCTTGTACGATCAGAGTCAAGAGCAGCAAGCAAGCGGAAGTCCTCAGCATCATACACAGTCATCCGGTGTCGCCCAGGTTGCAACCCCCGACCAACAACCATCGCATCAAATGCAATCACGTGGGACAATTTATGAGACAAAGCAATATATCAGAACTAGCAGAGTTGGTTAAATAAAAACCCAACAACGCCCATGACACACCATAGTTTATGAAAGAAAGGAACCAAATCAGCATGGTTTGGGTACCTGAGGCACCATTAGGAACCCTTGCAAGTGGACCATAGTTGCACCGACTTCCAGATCTTCTCGCATTTTGCTCACACCAGCCATTATTACAGCTTTTATGTACCCACACCAGTAAAACTCAAACATCTTTGATGGATCACGCACAGCAACAAAGACCTCAGAGCTTATTGGATCCTCCCTCCGGTTTGCTTTAGGGTTGAACAAACAAGCAGTACAGAGAAGAGCGAACGCAGCACACTGCCTGTTGGCCTCAGATTCAACACTTAGATCGCCTGGGGAAGCAAGCACCGACTCTAGCATTCTCAATGTTATCCTATCTACCGATGCATCCAGACCCAGACCGGCACACACATCCCTCAATACATCACGATCAACATAGCTAGGCTCATGCGGGAAGGGGATCTCCCTGTCGCCCGTACCCAGACCGACCACATCCCTTATAGCATTAGCGGTCACAGGCCGGGAACTGCCATCGCCCATACTAACGGTTCTCCTAATCGGATCTATCCTAGTTGTGTTCCAGAAACTGTACTGACGGTCTACATTTAGTAGCGCTGGAAGGACAGCATGGCTCCAAAGTCCTTCTCGGCGAAAAGCCTATTTTGTGAATCAGTGAGACAAGCAACGACAACATTGACTACCTTAGGGGATAGATAGTTCATAACCCGGACCTTGCCGCAGTCTGCATCAGATTCGCCGCTCGCATTCTCATCTCCGACCACCGTGGGATGGGGCGCCGAAGTGTTCGCACTTGGGACCGCGCTCGAGCTGCTGCCCATCGCGGCCCCGTTCGACCGTGTCCCAAGACGCGCCATCATACACAAGCACTGCAAGTTGAACCGAGCGGGGTTTTAGAATTGCTCAAAGCTCACTAAAAGCAAACAAGAAACCTCCAAGAGAATAATGAGCCGACGAAGAAACCAAAATACAGGTGGTCAGAGGTGGACCATACCTTGTGTTGCTGGGCTTGCGGGGATGGGATGAACCAAGAACTCGACGCCTGCTAGGTGAGGGTGAGGGGGAGAGCTGTCACATCCCTAGCTTCTGGTTTGCTCTGAGCTAGCTAGTCATGTGTTGCATCATGTTTAAATTTTGCCTAAAATTGAAATGGGGATTGACTAAGCCCTAACACCAAATGAATTCAACTAGGGTCAAAATAAAACCTTTTTCATTGAACTCAAAATGTCCTCTAAAAATGTTCAACATTTCTGGTTTGAGGTGGAAGCATCTACCAAAAATGGTTTATATTTTTGCAGGGCATTTTTGGTCACTGAATTAAACCATATTGTATTTGACTTTGGGCATTTAAATACTATAAATAATTTAAATGTTCAAATAAATGTTGGAAAATTGTTAGGGGTCACTGAAATAATTCAGAAAACACCCATAACTGTTTCCAGGATTTTATAAAATGATTTGATATTTTAAATCAAATCAAAAACAAATTGCAGAAAATAGAAAAGATAAAACAGAACAAAATTATAAAAGGGAGAGAATTTTACCTGGCCTCACCCGTGCAGCCCACCAGCCGGCCCAGCTCCCCCACCTGGCCGGCCCAGCCACCTCCTCCCCCCCCCCTTGTCCTCTTCTTCCTCTGCCAGTAGGCAGAGGCGAGGCGTGGCGCGCGCCCGAAGAGCTCCGGCCACCTCCTGCTTCGCCGTGGCAGCCTCCCCGACTCCCTCGCGACGCCACGGAGACGCCTCGACCCCCTCGACCGCCTCTCTCTCTCTGGACCCCATCTCCCCCTCCCCTGACTCTCTTCCCCGAGCCACCCGAGAGTCGCCGTCGCCGCCGCTCGCCATAGCCACGGCCACCGACCACCACTCGTCTCGCCGACCAATCCAGAAGGACCGCATCGTCGTCCTCCTTGTCCACCCCGAGCCAAGCAACCAGGGGAGCGCTGCATCGCCGCCCCGGACGTCTTCTCCAACCTCGGTGCCGGCGATCTCCGTCGCTTGATTCGCCGCGTCCAGAGCCTCCCCGGCCCCGCCGTCTGCACCGTCCGACTCGCCGTGAGCCACTTACCTTATCCCCTAACTCCTTGTGCTCACCCCCGTGCTGTAGCGCCGTTCCCCACGAGCCCGAAAGCTCACCGCCGCCGGCCATGCCGCCGTCGTGGCTACAGACGCCGTAGCTCGTGCCTGGGCGCGTCATAGCACTCGGGTTGCTCCCAGGAGCCCGTAGCGCCCACCAGCCCCTCCTCCCATGGACCATAGCGTCAACCCCCGCACTCACCCGAACTCCGGCGCCGCCGCGAGCGCACTTCCGGCGAGCTCCGGCGCCCCCGCCACCACCCTCCTGCTCCTTTGGATACGGGAGAGCACGGGCTACGCCCCGGTGGTCTCCACGAGTCCAGCCGCCGCCTGTAGCTCAAGTCCGGCGAGCCTCCGTCGTTGTTTAGGTCGCCGGCGGGTTAACTCCGGCCGTGCCGACGTGGCACCGTAATTAGTGGCTAATGATGCCACTAACTAACCCCCCCCCCTCTCACTGACTACTGGGCCCACGCCCCTAACTAACACTAGTTTAATTTCTGTTTAATATTATCTAATCACTGTGGACCCACACGTCAGAGTTGACCCTGATGACGTGGATGTTGACCTGACCCCACCTGTCAGCGAGCTAAACAGCCCTGGGTCACTGACCAGTGGACCCCACTGGTCAGGTTTGACCTGGAGGCGCCCTGTTGACCTGCTGACGTCATGATGATGTCAGGCTGACGCAATAAGTATTTTCTGGATTTAAAATAATCTAATGATTAAATTCAGAAAATAGCTAAAACTTCAATAAATCATAGAAAATTAACCGTAACTCCAAATTAAATAATTTATATATGAAAAATTATCAGAAAAATTCAAGGAATCCATCTGTACCATTTTCATGCATGTTAGAACAACTTATAGGTGCTGTTTAGCACAAATCAATTAAAGGGCATTTATTTAATCACATATGGAGTTTGAATTTGAATTTTATATTCAAACCAACTTCATTTAATCTGTTGCTAGTTGCATTAGCTCAAAACACATTCATATTGCCATGTCATGAGCATGCATCATATTGTGCATTGCATTGATTGTGTTCCTTTCTGTGTTGCCGGTATTTGTCCCCTCTCGATAGACGTGATGCCGAGGATGTGATCGTTGACACTGATGAAGACTCAATGTTATCTTTAGAAGTGCCAGGCGAGCAAAACCCCCTTGTTCACTCCGATACAATCCTACTCTCTCGCTCCTGCTCTCTTTTACTGCATTAGGACAACACCGATTCATCTGTTACTTGCTGCGGTAGCTGAACCCCTTTATCCTTTGCATGACCTGTCATTGCCACAGTAAATAGATGAAACCCACTAGCATGAGTAGGAGTTGTTTGAGCCCTGATGTGCCTACTCATTCATGTTTGTTTGTCATGCCTGCTACTGCTTAGAGTTGAGTCAGGTCTGATTCATCGGGGATGAATCAGAGGCGTGTGAACATGTCCTACTGTGTGTGAGCTAAGTGTGTGAACACGATTTGGTAAAGGTAGCGGTGAGAGGCCATGTAGGAGTACATGGTGGGTTGTCTCATTGTAGCCGTCCTCAGGAACTGAGTTCTGTGTTTGTGATCCATGATTCAGTTACTACCATACATTGGGCCCTGAAATATGACCCCGCTCGACTTCTTATTCACCCTAGTCCTCTGTCCAGGAGTTGCAAGTAGTTTCTGGTGTTTGTAGCTTACTGGAGGCCGTGGACAGCGCTGACCGTAGGGGTGGGCTGTGATGCGGTAGGTACGTGGCACGGTGTACCGGATGCCCGTTTGGTATCTCGGGAACCCTGTTCACATCGTTTGGGGCTGTGAGCGAAACTCCGGCCGGATCTCCTCATGGATGGAACCCGAATAGGCGATAAACCTGGACTAGAGACTTGAGTGTTTAGGTAGGTCGTGGTCTACACCCACGTCGGCTTTCGCTTGAAGTCTGCCGAGCACATGTCGTGTGCAGACGCTAAGTGGTGGAAACATGTATGAAGAAGTACACCCCTGCAGGGTTAACATCATCTATTCGAATAGCCGTGTCCGCGGTAAAGGACTTCTGGGTTGCTTATATCAGTTCATAGACAAGTGAAAGTGGATACTCTAAAATACGCAAGATAAGCGTGAGTGCTATGGATGGCGTTCTCGTAGGGAGACGGGAGCGGATCCATAGTGGTGTATTGATATGGTGAATATGTGGACTCGTGTGCGCCACCTCAAAAGAGTTACATTGCAGTCGTAGTTTAGGATAGCCACCGAGTCAAAGCTGGCTTGCTGCAGTTAAACCCCATCGTCCCTTTGTTGATAATGATGCATATGTAGTTAGTTCTGATGTAAGTCTTGCTGGGTACATTTGTACTCACGTTTGCCTATTTTATGTTTTTGCAGAGAGACTTCAGTCTCACTAGTAATTCCGCGTGGTCTTCGACGTTTAGCTTGATACCTCAGCTACGATCTTGTGCCCTCGGCAGGATCTGGTAGATAGTCAGGCTTCTCGGCCTTTTTCATTTATAGATGTCTGTACTCAGACATGATAGCTTCCGCTTGTGCTTTGATTTGTATGCTCTGAGTGTTGGGTCGTGAGACCCCTGTTTGTAATATCTCGCTCCTCGGAGCCTATTGAATAAATTACTTGAGTCGTAGAGTCATGTTGTGATGCCATGTTGTATTTGCACATATCGAGCATATTGTGTGTATGTTATTGAAATGCTTGGTATGTGTGGGATCTGACCATCTAGTTGTTTATCTTTAGTAGCCTCTCTTACGGGGAAATGTCTCCTAGTGTTTCCACCGAGCCATGGTAGCTTGCTACTGCTCCGGAACACTTAGGCTGGCCGGCATGTGTCCTTCTTCGTTCTTGTGTCTGTCCCTTCGGGGAAATGTCACGCGATGAATACCGGAGTCCTGTTAGCCCGCTACAGCCCGGTTCACCGGAGTCCTGCTAGCCCAGTGCTACAGCCTGGATTCACTCGCTGATGACCGACACGTTCGATGCTGGGTCATGGATGCCTGTCCCTGTAAGTTTGTGCCACTTTGGGTTTACGACTAGCCATGTCAGCCCGGGCTCCTTATCATATGGATGCTAGCGACACTGTCATATACGTGTGCCAAAAGGCGCAAACGGTCCCGGGTAAAGGTAAGGCGACACCCGTGGGAATACCGTGCGTGAGGCCGCAAAGTGATATGAAGTGTTACATGCTAGATCTATGTGGCATTGAGTCGGGGTCCTGACAGCGTTGGTATCAGAGCTTGACTGCCTGTAGGATCACCAAGCCAAACTGGTCGAAGTTGAGTCTAGAAATTCTTTAGTTATATAAGGGAATTGATTGTGGGATGGAACGTAAGGCTCTTTTTACTCCTTATACCTTATGCCTTCTGATCTGAGTCATCTTATCTTTCCTGCGGGGATTAAGAACTAGGCTATCTTTTCTTTCTATCAGGATCACGTGTTACTAATCCGTAGACTTATAGATTGTTGGACTTAAGCCTCGTTTCAGTTCCTACTACCTCTGTATGTTAATTATTGATCTCGAGACCTTGATATTGTGCTTCTGAGTGGTTATGCCACCATTTTTGTGAATGTCTCAAATCTTTTCTGAGCATTTACAGCCGTTATGCTGTCCGAGTCATTCCAGGTTTCTAAATAGTCTGATGCATTTGCAAAATCCTTTCCCTCTGGTTTCGATGTTCCTTTTTGCCAGCTCAATCACACTAATGGTTGAGTTGAGGTATTCTATTGCCTTGACATTATGTTGGAGTTACTATTATGACCCTAGGTGTCTCAGGGGATCATCTAGTAGTCTAGCCATGATTTATGTTCCAGTGTGATGACTCTGGCCGTCATTATCGAAAGCATCCCGTGATGCCATTTAGTAGTAGGTATTCTATCCCTGGGTTTTGAACCCGAGATTCACCCTACTTGCTTCATGTTGATAGTTTGCTCGTTCCTTTAGGTTATTAGTAACCTTTGCATTAGTCCTTGATGTTCGTGGTATTCCTTTCTTCCAAATACTATGAACCGCTTATGGCAGATGTTCCTCGCTGATCGAAAGATCACAATCAGAGTGCTCTCGATGGGTTCTCGATTCTACATTGTGACTCTGCCAGTTCTACCTTTCTGCATGGGTTATCCGGAAGAAATATGTGGAATTCGTTCGACATGCTAAACCATACATCCACAACTCAGAAAATTGTATGTTCCTTTGAGTTGTCCCTCTTTAGTTGTCTTCTGACCCTCGTCTATCAATTGACAGTCAAGAGTATGCGTGCATTCGTTCGTCGATGCCTATTACCCTTGTGGTCCGCCAAGCCATTCTATTTCAGAATGAATAGGAGGAACAAACTCCAGTACCTCATCCATATTTAGGATTGGGTCAAAGTAGTTGTGTTCCGCAGATCAAGTTACAATCCAGCTTCTGGTCTGCTCTACCCTGAAGTATTACCTTCTTTATGACAGGAATTTCATGAGAATTGCACCACCTTTTGTGAATTCTTGACATAGTGATACTTCTCGCCATCCTTTTTCATTCCTCGGTTCCGTGTTGTTGCAGCCGGAGTGCCGACAAGTGAATCATGATGTGTGAACTCAATACTCCTAGCAACCCCATTGCTTGGTAGTTAATGGACAATAATCTTATTCTTAGTATGTTGGTTATTGAATCACCATTCTAAGATTGATCGTGCTACCTAGTCCTTATTTCCTGGTGCACTCTTTGATTGATGAGTTAGGATTTTGTCAAGTCCTCGCTCATTTGATCATATCATCTTGCCCTGAAAAGCAAGATTGTTCTCGAGCTTAGTAACATATCGGTGGTTCGTGATTTTTCCGAAGATCTTCTGGGAAGTATTACCAGGTTGTCACCTGACCGCTGTGTTAAGCTCGTGATCAAGTTGGTTTCTTGTGAACCACCTTCTCTCCAAGAATCGGTGTTAGATATCCCTGAGCTAGTTGGTTAAGCTAGACAACAACTTGGAGAGTTGGAAGATAAAAGCTTGCCTGACTTAGTTCGTCCCAAAGGGGTATTCTTGTGTAGTGTGTGTTGAAGAAAGATGATATCTTCATCGATTGGTCCCTGTGATCAGTTGCTGGACCTATTGTCTTATCAATCCTTTGATTTGAGTGTGGGCTATCGTCAAATCAAGCCAGAACCAACGATGTTCGTAATGTTGTCTTCCTCGTGGTTGATTCCTCGAGCATACACCATTATATCTTTTGGTTCTGACCAATGCTATCACAGTGCTCACATGATGGTGGAAGTCCAGTGATATGGAAATTCCGATGAGTTGTTGTTGAGCCCATTGACAACATCCTTATCTCCTCCATGATGTTGTTGAACATTAAGTTAGTGTTGGAAACTTTTGAAAGCATTTTCTTCATGCTAGCTCATGAAGTACTTGTTTGATGAAAGGAGTGACTTCCTTTGATTCACGTGCATTTTGATGTAAGCTGCCGTCGTGAATTCGAGAAAGTTTGTTTTTGCTCCTTTGGAATCATCCCAAGTCGGTCATGCACGTGCGAAGAATTCTATGGTCTGTTAGACTGATCATCTTCATTCCATATGTATCTCCTAGCACACCAAGCCACTGACTGATTTGTTCAAGGAGAAGGAGTATCTTCATAAGAGCTAATCCGGACTTATGAAAGAACTTCGATATCCTCGATGATGGCTCCCAACCAGAACTCGGTAGTGTTTTATTGTAAGACTACCTTGTGGGCATGCTTGTCTGGAACAACGTGTTCACATGTTTGTAGCAGAACCAGCTCATGATTTGGAGCTTGCTATCGTAGTTCATTTTCTGAGAATCTCGCAACGTCATCTCGTCGATTTGTGTTGCAAACTTTCATTTTTCTTCCTAGACTCGATGAGTCTGGAATATCCTGACACCAACCAGATCTGAGTCTCGGGCAGATATGATGGTTGGAACATTTCCCAAGAACTATAATATTGGTCCCTCGATAACCGGTAAAGTGAATGTCGTGGCCAACACACCCAGCCGGAAGACCTATTATTGTAGCATCTTGTTTGAGGAAGTTGGCCACCTCCCCATAAGGATTTCGTAGGATTTACTCCCTAGTTGCCCTATGGATTTCTGTATTCCGAAGTCCGACCTTTTTACTTGATGTTTTAGATATCAAACCATATCTATGAATGGGCTATACTAGCACATCAAGGAGAACATTAGAAGCGGAGTGCTAAATGTCTCTCGGTCGATTGTCCAGATTTTATTTCCTTGGCCCCGCCAAGGGTGAAGTCTCAGAAGGTGTTATCTTCCTTTGCATCTGCATCATCCATCATTAGCCATCAGGGTAATATGTTGTGTTGTCAGCACCCTTGACACGGATGTTGGTAAAACCTTGATGAATATGGAAATGCTCAAGTTCTTGAGAGCACGCACAAGCGTTAGGCGTTACCATCGGCATTAACTAGGGTTGCTCTCAACTTTCTCGGTTATGCTATAACTTCTCAAACAGTGAATTCACTCTCTATTGTTGGGTTCTTCCCCAGTTACCAGAATCATTCCCAGCATTTGCATTTTGTTCCTAGCTTGCACCACCAATGTGCCATTCTACCATGGGTCTCTTCCATTTCCGGTGGTAAGCAAATTCATCCATTACGTTGTCTTCAACAAGGTAATCCACATCATCCAAGTCCGAGTATGCCATTCTACCGACCCCCGCCAATCGATTGCTGTGATTTGCCTTAGGCTGATATAGAGAGTCTCGATGATCTCTATATCAAAGGTAATTCTTTTTGCCACTTAAGGGGATATATCTTCGAGTCACCTTCTCTAAGGTGCATCATTATGGTGTCATGTCAACTCAACTCCTCGCTACGTTAACAATCGTTTACCACCTTCTTAGGTGTGTAATCGTTGTTTACCTAGTGAACCTTCGTCATCCGCTTCTTTCCACCCCTCTTGATGTGTATCTCGTGTCTCAACCCGAGAGTTGGTCCTATGTCTCATTCCGTGAGTTGATCGATCTTCGAGGAGATCGACCCTTCTAGAGTCTTCTTTCCTCCATGTCATGTTGACAGGATTTCTCAGAGCAAGACTTCAAGACAATGATGGTGAATGAATCAACGTTCAACTGAAGTGTACCCTGGATCGTGAAGATTATACTAGTTTGCGTTTCCCCTTCACCTTGCCCTACGCTTGAATCTCGAGACGAGATTCTTGTTTAGTGGGGGTGCGTTGTCACATCCCTAGCTTCTGGTTTGCTCTGAGCTAGCTAGTCATGTGTTGCATCATGTTTAAATTTTGCCTAAAATTGAAATGGGGATTGACTAAGCCCTAACACCAAATGAATTCAACTAGGGTCAAAATAAAACCTTTTTCATTGAACTCAAAATGTCCTCTAAAAATGTTCAACATTTCTGGTTTGAGGTGGAAGCATCTACCAAAAATGGTTTATATTTTTGCAGGGCATTTTTGGTCACTGAATTAAACCATATTGTATTTGACTTTGGGCATTTAAATACTATAAATAATTTAAATGTTCAAATAAATATTGGAAAATTGTTAGGGGTCACTGAAATAATTCAGAAAACACCCATAACTGTTTCCAGGATTTTATAAAATGATTTGATATTTTAAATCAAATCAAAAACAAATTGCAGAAAATAGAAAAGATAAAACAGAACAGAATTATAAAAGGGAGAGAGTTTTACCTGGCCTCACCCGTGCAGCCCACCAGCCGGCCCAGCTCCCCCACCTGGCCGGCCCAGCCACCTCCTC